>NW_007730309.1:6073-6469 GCF_000696425.1 Galeopterus variegatus | reverse complement strand
GTCATACACCCAGCATGCCCATGGCCAGTGGAGGATGTGTGTGAATGGCTGAAGAACTCTCTAGGAACATTGCCTAGCCGATTTTAGACTCTGCAACCCAAAAAACTGATATCTAGACTCAATGTTTGTTAAACATTAAAAAAAAAAAGGTGCGTTAACTGAACAATGGCTGAGCTCACATTTCCTTCACTTCCTTCTCTTGGCATTTCTTTGCTATGAATAATAGCTTAAAAACCTTCCAGGCCACAGCTGATTTGGTATCAGCATTTTTCCTGGACAATTGGGCCTTACGCAGTCTGTGGGCCCAAAATTTGGAGTCTCCTGCTGCTGTCCTCTTAAGGAAAGACTTCCACACTGGGATTTAACATTTTTCTTTCATGACAATTCTAAACGTGG
>NW_007730309.1:0-5018 GCF_000696425.1 Galeopterus variegatus | reverse complement strand
CGTGGTGATAGATTCCTGCTCCCCACCAAAAGACCAAAACAAATAAACAAACAAAAATAATAGGGCAGATCAGGTACCTTGCTCCTCTGGCTGCAGTGATTGGCCCAAGGATGCACATGTGGCCCATGTTGGGCCAATCAGGATCATTCTCAGGGGTCCGTGGTGATAGATTCCTGCTCCCCACCAAAAGACCAAAACAAATAAACAAACAAAAATAATTGGGCGGATCAGGTACCTTGCTCCTCTGGCTGCAGTGATTGGCCCAAGGATGCACATGTGGCCCATGTTGGGCCAATCAGGGTCATTCTCAGGGGGTTTTCCACTCTGAGCTAGAGGAATGAACCTTTTCTTCTTAGGTAGTAACTGCCTATGTGAGCCCAGAGCTGAGGGTAACCATGTTCCAGCCGTGAAGAGAAATCAGGCTTGGAGAATGAAGACAGAGGCTGAGGAGAGAATGGAGAATCTTGAATCGTTGGAGTTCCTTGTTTTGATTCCTCCAGCCCTTCCTGCCAGTATGTTTCTCTTTTTTGTGTAAGCTAGTTTGAGTTAACTTTCTGGGACATGCATTCAAAGAGCTCTTGCTGAGAGCCCAGCAGGAACTAGTCTCTGGAGCAGCAACTAGAGACAGTGGCAGCCTATAGGTTGCTTTTAGAAGCTATATGATGGAAATGCCCCCGAGGATGACATGTAAAAATGTCTATCTCTGTATCAGACCTTTTAATGATGCAAATGACAGAAAACTCTAACTTAAACTGATTTAGACAATAAAGTAGGTTTAATAGCTAATGTAATTTAGAAGTCTAGAGAAAGGTCTGTCTTCAGGTGATGCTTGATCCAGTTTCTAGTGATGTCCGTGAAGTAATTTCTTCTCTCTAATTTGCCTTCCTCAGGTTTCACAGAATAACCTCTAGAAGCTTCAGCCTTCCCTTGTAGTAGCAGATGACTCGATTTCAGACCTTCAGGGAAAGAGAGGGTATTTTTTTCCATAGATTTTGCATGGTGCTGAGATTTGCTTTTCCTTGATGCCTCAGGCTGGATCAGATGCCCACATTTGAATAAACCACTGGCTGAAGGAGGAGGCTGTCTTGCAGGAGGGTGCAGGGCAATCCTGTTTCCATGGCAGAGAATGGAGAAGGGAGAATTCTCAAAAGGAAAATCAAGTACTGTAGGGGAGAGAACAGGGAATGGAGGTGGTGAACACAGCAACACATGTCCACTGCAACTTACTGCCAAGGCTCTGTGTATCCAGGCTTAGCTGGGATTGGCTGGGATTCTGGACACAGCCCAGCTTGCACAGAGACAAACTTAAGTGAAAGTTTTGAAAACACCTGCAGAGGAAACACACTTTTGGGTGATCATCAGCAGCTGATGCCCACTTTGCCAAGTAGCACACTCCATCTGGGGACTTAGCAGATGATGTGTGACATAACGTTCCTGCTGCCTCCCAGCTCTCCATGTGGCAGGGTGGGATTCTTAACCCTAGCTCTCTGACACCCTCAGACTGTACTGCCCATCAGGGTCAAACCAGTGTCCTCTCCCCTACCCTTCTAGCCCTTCACGCTTCCCCTCCCTAGGATGGGCACCAACTGGTTGTGCACAGCCTGTCTGTCCTTGGCACAGGGCAGGCCCCTGGGTGATAGGAATGGGGGGATTCTGTTTGTGAACCTCATGCTGATTTCTCAGGCTCCATCAATGTCTGCTGAATCAAAATCTTTAGACTTAGGCTAATTTTAAAAAGCTTACCAAACTGACTCTCCTGGCTGTGTGCTAATTAGGAAAATACAGCTTCAAAATACGGTACAGACTTTTCACTTTTAGAAATCTGACCTTCTCAAGTGCCTGAGCTATTCCTTTTGCACTATGTACAATAGGGAATACTTACAGACAGCCTCAAGGTCTACTGGTAGGGTACTTCTCTGATGGGACAGTTAGCAGCTCATTTAAAAAATGAGTTAGGTTTTCACTCCCTCTCATGGAAAGATATCTAGGATATACATTCAAGAAACAAAACAAATTATAGAACAGTATGTAGGTCCCCCGCCCCCTGACCCCACACAGAAATCACTGATAGGCTATTCTCTGAATTGTTAATAGTGATTCTCTTTGAAAATGGGATTGGGGTAAGGCACTTTCATTTTTTACTTCATTTCATGTTGTTTGTTGTCTTTGACAGTGAGCATGTATTACTTTGTAATTAAAAAAGATTAAAATATAAAATTAAAATAACTCTCAAATAAAATTAAAATAAGCTGTTGTGGTGGGTTTGGTGGATTGGTGCTCACCCTTCATTACACCCTCCTTCTGGTGTCCCTTCCATACCACAGAAGTTAGAAACGAAAAACTACATTTCCCAGACTCCCTTGCAGCTAGACTTCTTGGTGTGATTTTAGATTTAGTCAGTCAGACACCCTTGTTTGAGACTTGGGAAGTGTGAGTAAAGCAGAGGCTGCTCTGCTACTGCTTGTGGTGATAAGCACAGCCATGGAGGGATTGGGCTTTATTGGGCTATGTTAGCAGAAGTCTCAGTGTCTGATTGCTAACTTTGTGGGCATAGGGTACAGAGCACCATTGCTGGTTTGTATTAGAGCAGCTGTGATGTGGTTGTACAGCTTTAGATGGAATTTTTCCAGTTCACCAGGTAGCTTCCTGGTGATAGAAGAGTCAGCTGCTCTCTTGTAGCCTGATTCTGCCACGTGACTGGAAATTGTACTTTTTCCCCAGCCCTTCCTATAATTCTATAAAGTGTTTATAATAACCCCCTTTCTGTTTAAACTAGCTAGAGTGATTTATTTTCATGACAGGTACACTTATACAGAAATCTGGAAAAAGCAGCATAATATTTCTTTGGATTCAAAGCCCACTGATATCTTTAGGATGCATGAGAGAATTGGTCTTTGTTTCTTTTAAATTAAGCTCAACTAGGGAGACCAGACTAAACTTCTTAAAATTCTACTTTAGTAATTTATGAAATCTGATGGCACAAATTGAAAGAGTCAGGAATGTGTTCTTTGGGCCTCCAAAATCATCTATATTTTCTCCTGTGCACACACCATTTCTCTATCTCTGGTCATCCCATAATTTTGCTTAGAGCCACTTTGCAAGACTAGTCTTCCTAGGCCAAATACAAATGGAAACATGAGAAAAAAATTATAAGGAAATGAAAAAGGGTGTAGTCTTTTAGTCAAACTGATATTAACCATAGCTCCTTTTAATGTAAGGGTGATGGTGACTCACATTTTTCCTTTGGGTCATGATTCTCTTTTTTAAATACTGTGAGATATATAATTGTTGGAGTTAGGTAGCCCTTGAAGTTACTCACCAATGTTTAATTCAGAGACTTGAGTCCAGAGGAAAATGAGGAATGCCCTTCTCTAATGAGGTTGCCCTGGAAATCCAAGGCTGAGTCTCCAAGGCTTAAGGGAATTTGGAAACTGGGAGAGTTATTTGTCCTCTGGCCAAGCCCCCAGAGTCATTGCACCTCCTGGTACCCCCACATCCACTCCACTTTGCCCTCCCTATCAATCAGCACCTTCATTCTAGCAGCCCCAGCTACACAGCACTTGAGAGTTTACAAAATGCTTTTGCAGACTGTCCCATTTGGAACTATCACAGTCCTGTGAGGCTGGCATAGCAGGTGGCATTAACCTCAATTCAAAGATGAGGAAGCTAAAATGCAGAGAGTTTAAGGGGCTTGCTCCAGGTGACACAGAAGCAGCCCCAGGTCTTGAATCAAAGTTTCTAACTCAAAGTCCAGTGGGTTTTCTAGAAGGCCATGTGGCCACTTGTGTTTTGTTCTTTTTGTTCTTACTCCCTTGCCAGTGATGGCCCCCATTTCTCCCTAGGACCCTGGGGACAGAGTTCAGATAACTCATGGGCATCTTGCAAACTGGCAAGAATTTGGCTTGGGTTACTTGGCCTCTGGCTGTGAGTCACATGGTTCTCTAGTTAGTGGCATTGCATTGGTAGCTGTCACCCTCCACCGCTCCTCCTTTATCTGGGTGGGCAGGTTTTGGTTGTGGGAAGAGAGAGATGGAATGCTACAGGCAGCTACCACTCTGTGACCACTGGATGTCAGCACTGATCTATGCTTCATAACTGAACCTCTTCCCAGCCAGGTAGAGCCACAGCACCAGGGTTTAACATGGAGTAGGCTCTGTGCATTGACCAAAAGCAGAGTGTACAGTGACTATATATTTTCATTAAACAGTTGAGTTTCCCTAGGCCTGTCTCTGACAGGCTTCTGTTCTTGGATTCCTCCTCTACAGTGCTTGATATAGCTGTTCTGGACCTGATACAGCAAGACAGAGAGAAGAACCAGCCTTCCACACGTTAGAACATCTCTGCTAGCCGATCAATTCCCTTTCTAAGGATGGCACAATTCCAGGTGTATCCAAAGTATTATAAAGCAGAGTTGAAATGGGGAAAATTGGGAGATGGAACCTTGTAGAACTATGTGATTCTTTAAACTATGGGTTGAATAAAATTAAATAACAAAAAAGTGTTATAAAGCAGCTGCTAAGTGTGGAAGGGAGCGGAAAGAAGAGAGGAAGGACAGGTTTATGGACTGGACACGGTGGCATTAGGAGTTAGAGTCTGGGGGACCCTGGACTAGCAGCTTTGCTTGCATTAACTCATTCACTTCTTCTTTGAGATCTACAGGAATCCCATGAGGTACTACTGCAGCTGCTAAGTGTGGAAGGGAGCGGAAAGAAGAGAGGAAGGACAGGTTTATGGACTGGACATGGTGGCATTAGGAGTTAGAGTCTGGGGGACCCTGGACTAGCAGCTTAGCTTGCATTAACTCATTCACTTCTTCTTTGAGATCTACAGGAATCCCATGAGGTACTACTAGATGAGAACATTGAGGTTTAGAGAGGTTAAGTTTGAGGAGCTAGTAAGTGTGGAACTGGGCTTCAACCCCAGGCCTGTCTGATTCCAGAACTCATGCCCTTAACCACTCTGTTACCCTGTCTCCTTTCACCTTTTTTTTTTTGTCCTTTTTGAGACCAGCCGCACTG
>NW_007730308.1:141705-198180 GCF_000696425.1 Galeopterus variegatus | reverse complement strand
AAAACAGATTATTGACTCCCTTCTCTAGCACACAATCTTCCTTCATTTCTAAGAACAATATTCACTATGGACAGAAAGAATTAAAGGACACAACTGTATGTCTGGAAACTGATTATCATATCAGCCTACAACACCTCTCTATGTTCCTTCCCCAAACCCAGTTTTATTTGAGTGTCATTGTAGCACAGTAGTGAAGGGGTTCCTGAGCTAGACTGAGTTGAATCCTGGCTCTGTTATTACCAGCTGTGTAATGTTAGGTAAGTTTCATAATCACTTATGTCTCCATTTCTTAATCTGGAAAATGGGAGTAATATTACTATACCTATCTCATAGTGTTGTTTGAGAATTAAATCAGTAAATAATTAGAGCAGTGCATGGCAATTTTAAGTGCTATATATTCATATTTCTTTGGTATCCTGTTCTTTTCCACAAAGACTGTGCTCATCCTTTTTCTTAATACTTTACTGAGATACAATTTGGATACATAAAATTTACTTACTTTAAGCACATAATTCTCAAGTTTACAACACTTACATAGTTATGCAAGCTTATCATCCCAATCTGGTTTACAACACTTCCATCACCCCCAAAACTTGCCTTCATGTCCATTATGCTCTTCCTTCTGAAACATGTCAACTTGCCAATGCAGGGCTCTCCCTTGCTCTTTCCAGAATGCATCCTCCTTCCTTTTAGGAGATGCAATTAATTTCTGCCTTTGGGACTTTTGCAAAGCCTGTAGTCTAGTGTTCCACATCTGATTTCTCTAATCACTTCTCTCTTTAATGGACTTATCATGTGCTACTCCACAGTTTTGAAACCACACTTCATAGTCTGGACTACAGCAGGCTTGTCTTCAGCTCCAGACCCCTGGCCTGGCTAGATGGCCTGATCTTGCTCCAGTTATCCAAGCCCTAGAGTGTCCACAGAAATGCACGACTCAAACCTTAACAATTTGACTTCAGAATTGCAATCCTGATTAGTTTGTAACTGCCACTTATCTCCTACTTATACTAGAAACTGGCAAAAAATAAATGCTATAAAGAATTAAACTGGCTGGTCAGAGCAATGTCTGGAAAACTTCAAGGCAAAGAAAGGAGGTAAATATGCTAAATAGAAATCAAAAGCCAAAATATTATTTTGATGGAAAAATGAGACACAAAATCAGAGTGAAATGTTATCTTTACCACTTTAAGGATCTTCACTGAAAATAAGAGTTGGTATAATAAGAGTGTTTAAAATTTGTTTTTATTAAATAAGAGCATATATTTAAAGTGAAGTTCCCCTTTCCTTAGCTCTTATTCCATGGTCTACTCCCAAAATGTTAGGACTTTTAATAGTTTTTAATGTATCATAAATTATTTTTTATTTTAAATTCCCTTAAACTATTAATAGGACAACTAAACCTTACATGACAAAAGATATTTTGTACAATGATTTCAGTTTACCATACTGATGCGGTTTCTCGTTAACACAAATTAAATTTTGCAGTGAACTAATACATAACACAATCCCAAATCCATTCCACTTCAACCCTTCAAATAAATACAAGGCATACAAAAAAAAAAACAGTTCAATAACTAAAATTACTTCTTAGGGTAGGATAGGAAATGACTGTGGTTCCAAGCTGTCATTAATATTCTCATGTTCAAATGCATGCCTTCTACCATCAGATCTTTACAGTCCATGTGTCAGTTCCAATGTAAGAAAAACAGGATACATTTTGATGGTTGTTTTTTTATGTGTTTCCTGTATGACAAAGACTATTACAGCCTAAGACTAAAAGGAAACCCCTAGAGATGACAAAGTACATACTTCAGATAATTAAGATGGTATATAAAGAAAATGTGTTGGAGACTCAAGAGAAATGACTTTTCCAAGGTCAGAAAGTCAGAGGGAAAGTGTCATAGCTAGAAGATAAACACACGTCTTCATTGTCCAAACTCTCTTCCTTACTCTTATGTTGCCTAAATGTTACAAAGATTTTCAAGGAAGCAAAGAAGAACTGATTTTCTCAAAGACTAAATTCCTCGTTGGGAGCCATTACACAAACAGATTCAGAAACTTAACGCAGTGACCTTAACAAGTATAGTGAAAAAGTTAAAATGAGCTCATTACTTTACATGGAAAGAATTTAAGAACCTGCATTTTGCCATGAAGTTGAATCAAATGCCAAATATTTTTTTTTTCTTATGACTTTAAATGTACTTAGTTTGGCATATTGTATTAATAAAAACAGACAGATCAACATCTTTTTTAGGTAACTGACCTAAATCAGGATATAGTAAATCCCTTAATAAGCTTAAATTTCCTAAATAGATAATTATTTCATAATGATAATGCATAAAAAAGTCTTTTGTAATTTTCAGAAGTTATGCTCTAAATGCTCTTATATTTTCTCCCTTGAATGAAGAACTAGTTTTGAATAATAAACAGATGTCAAAGGTCACATGTGCCAACAGAGAATTGTTCTTTCACATGAACATTAATATGAGAAAATGTCTGTTCTGTAATAATTGTGGACACAAAAGGTAAAAACAGAGCAGCTGCCTCATATTTGATTATGTTTTAATAATATCTTTATAAAGTAAGAAAAGAATATATACTTGGACATACCTGCACCCACAATGACTCTAGTTATTATGTAAAATATTGAATGCTAACTTCAGCTAGATAGACATTAAAGGTTCCCTGTCTGTTACCGATCATTATTTGTTAGTAAAGTCCATGTCAGAATAAAAATCAATTTGGGTTCTCAGATTATTTTCTTCTTTAGCTCAGTTTTCTCTGATTTCCTGAAAACTTTTCAAAGTCTTCCCAATGATACTGTGCAGAACATTTTGACAATCATCCTCTAAAAAAAGTAATCATTAACCCAAGCATACTAGAGCACATTGTTAGGATTATTTTCTTCTTTAGCTCAGTTTTCTCTGATTTCCTGAAAACTTTTCAAAGTCTTCCCAGTGATACTGTGCAGAACATTTTGACAATCATCCTCTAAAAAAAGTAATCATTAACCCAAGCATACTAGAGCACATTGTTAAGTTATCACATATATCAATGCTCTCTGAATCTATGGTGACATTCACTAAGTCATTAATAAAATTGTATATAAAATGGGGGAAAAAGAAAATAAACACAATGAGTACCTTTTATTATCAATGTGCTAACAATGTTATGTCAAGACAAATCTTGAAGGAAACTATTCCAGTAGGCATTTAAAAAACATCTGATTATAGACTAAATGAGTCTTGCCACAGGTATTAAAATTATTTGAGCTTCCCTTGTTCAAATAGGCAACTGAATCTAAAATACTCATTAATAAATCTTAAATAAATTTTTATGCTTGTCTCTAAGTTGTATACTTTTATATATTCTTCTAGTCAATACTCCTGAGAAACTTAAGTCAGTAACCCTTTAACCTGATGTCACAACATGACTGGAAAAAAATGGTATTTTTATAAAAACCAAGTTGAAATCTTTGGAAACACTAAGAGTTGCCACACAATCAATATTGGTTTGGATACAGATGATATGTATAATAGATTGAGAAACATTATAAAATCTAGATGACTTCTGTCCTGAGATTACTTCATAATTTTTTTTTAAATTTTCACTCAAACACTAAAATCTGAAATTATAGAAGGAACATTAAAAGATTGTTTTAGGGTAAAAGAGATGGAAAGACTCTAAATCAGGGGACTTGAATGAAAAAAACGGTCCCACTTCAGGAAATGAATGTTCACATATTCTCTATGTTTTAGTTGTAATAAAATGTTTAGGGTATCCACTTTTCAAATGGTTGCCTGCTTTAACTCATTTTCTTTTTTTTTGATTGCCTGTTCCATAATCAACTGATTAAAACCTTCAACTGTATGGTAATCCAATGGCTCTCAGCTGAGCTCAATTTTGCCGCCCAAGGGATATTTGACAATGTCTGGAGAAATTTTTGGTTGTCCTAACAGAGGCGTGGAGCGCTGTAGGCCTCTAGTGGGTATAGGTCAGGGATGCTGCTAAATACACTATAACACATAAGATAACCCTACAACAAAGAAATATCTGGCCCAAGATGTCAATAACGCTGCTGTTGAGAACTTCGTTATAATCTAAGAAGAAAGAACTCTATCAATGATAAAAACATGTAAAATAGCATATAAAACTTAATCATGGCTGAATGTCTTTGTAACTAACAAGAGTAGTTGCATGGTTGACATAGTTGCTTGTCATTTTCACACACATTTTTTCATTTGATCCTCACAACAAACTTAGAAGTAAGTAAGGTATGTATAATTAGTCCCATTTTAGAGTTCAGGCCATAGAGGTTCATAAAAGTTATAGTATGAATAAGGTTACTTGAGGCTCAGACACAAGTTAATCTTAATCCCAAAACAGTGTTCTGGTTTTTTTACTATATAACACTACATCAGCGAATTGAAACAACCTCAAAAATATTTTATAGAACGTGTGAAAAATTAATAGAATTCAACATAAAAAAAAGTAAAAAGTGAAGCAGAAAGTTCTATTTAATTCCTAATTTTGCAGGGAGAAGGAAGTAGTAAAAAATTCTTTTAACATTGTCTTTAACATGAGGGTACTTCAAAAAATTCTTGGAAAGTTTTGTATTATCTTTTAATTCTATTTTTACAGGAACTTTTTGAAGTACCCCTGTATATACACTGCTAATACAAGAAGTAACCTGGGGCTATTTTGTGCTTTTTAACCAAAATATATGATTGTTCATCCAAATCTAGAACAATCACCTCATTCATCAAAAGCAAGGAACATCTTCTGCTTTGATAATCCTAACAAATTGTTTTAAAACATAAAATCTCTATCTTCCTGTAAGCTTCAAAATGGAATTGCCAGGCTGTATTCTGTACTCATTGTTCTTATTATCATTTAGACAGATATCCTAGTTACTTTTCTTTTTTAAAAGATTTTTTACCTATTTATTTATTTATTTATTTTTAAATTATTATACATAGATGTAGGGTACAACGTTGATTTTCAATGATTGTGTACAATGTATGTGGTTAGATCATTTTCATGATAGTTATGGTATTTGCCAAACTTTTAAGTTCTGTAATTTGCTATTATTTCTTTTCTCATTCTAAACAAATATTAATTTTTAGCCTATGGTGTGTATCCATACATTTAAGTTATTTTTCTTGAAGAGACACCTCCAAATTTTATAAGTTTTAGGCCCCACAAAACCTGGATCCCCCCTTGTATATCCTAATCTAAATGGAGAAAATTATTAGAGACAGTTGATATACTTATTAAAGTTAAAGAAACACAATATGGCATAGCTGTGACCACCTTAAAAAAATAACAAATTAAGAGGAGGTTAAATAATGATGGTGATATTTCCCCTGTAGTAGTTTTTGCCAACTTCAAACTAAATAGTCAGATAGAAATTTAAACTTATTTTCACATAGCATCAACAGACACAAATCAAATAAAAGCTCATATGCAGGCATATAATATGGAAAGATATGTTGGTCATGAACACCACTGGCCTTTTTCAACTGTCAAGGTTATCTTCTTTATGTGCCTATACTTTCCTAGGCATTTCCCTAAAGGGCAGGGACCACTTCGATGTGTGTACTTCTACGTTGGGAGTGCCAAGTAAGTGACTTCTGCTAATTTAAGATGGAGGAACTTTGGTCAAGGGAACTTACATCATGGACTTGGCAGGCCTAAGCAGGACATGCTCATATGACATGAACGCCCTGGGCCTTAACTGATCACACCCTTTTAAGATATGACCGTCTGGACAAAAGAGCTCCAGATGGTCATCCATGTGACATCACCTTATCAACGCTGCCAGACACCCAAGCAGGGTATAACTGGACTACATGACAGACTGTCTTTGCTGGATCTGTCAGCTATGGAAGGTATGATGGCCAGTCACTCAGATCCTTGGTCCAGTGGATGGAAACAGATTGGAACTGACACTTCTTGGTGTGACCTTATCAACGCTGCCAGACACCCAAGCAGGGTATAACTGGACTACATGACAGACTGTCTTTGCTGGATCTGTCAGCTATGGAAGGTATGATGGCCAGTCACTCAGATCCTTGGTCCAGTGGATGGAAACAGATTGGAACTGACACTTCTTGGTGTGGGCTACTCTCACACAGAGGTGGAAGCCAGTCTTGTTGAAGCCAAGGGGACCGTTTAGCCCATGAGGGTAAGGACCTTTGAGTGCTGCCTCTGCCACACTGACGAGGGACCCAAGTGTACACCACTCTCAAGCCACGTTCTCAAAGATCATCAATCGTGCTCCATCAGATATACCCAGCTCCTGGTGGATGTGAGTCAGGAAAGGACCTCACCCTGTAACTGTAAGATCCCTGACCTGTTCCTAACAGTATAAAGAATAGGAGTTGTGTGCAGTGTATCTTTAAAGGATCATATAGTTTAAAGTGAAAGTAGGTTAAGGATAGATATTGTGTGTGTGTTTAAGATTGTGTGTCTAATAAAAAGCGTGATTCAAGCACCCAACATCTTGGTCTCGAGTGGTCCTTACCTACCAATAAGGGTCTGCACATGATACTATATGTCTAACAAAAAAAATCCTGTGATGAAAATTCCATTAAAATTTCTTTGGTGTATTTTTATGGTAGTATTTTAGAACTTTCTTTTGCTTGCTGTTTTTTGTGGTTGTTGTTGTTGTTGTTAATTATAAGTAGTATTTCCATGGGCAGTGCATTTGACAGGAAAAAAACCCAAAAAAATTGTGTCATGAAAAATAAATGAAATATAAGTCATAAAGGCACCCATTGTACTAAATAAGTAGAAACACATCATTCAGATGAATATAACTTCTTAACAATATTACTAGGGAGGATTTACCCTCATAAGTGCTTATTCTAGTAATCCTTTGAACTTAAATTTTTAATTAACTTTGAAATCCACATTGTAAATTTGAAATATGTTGCCCTTAGAAATCATGTTCCATGTAAGAGGTTGGAATAAACTAAAATCTAGTAAAAAGATTCTCTTTCAAGATAACTAATTTAGTAACTTTAATTAAGTCCATTTCAATAGAAGATCATTCGTTTAAGGAAAAAAAACCTTAAGAGTTGCAATTTTAAAATATGCATATTTTGTTCTTTTCAATGTATTTAATACACAATAGATGCAAAGCCATCAAAAAATACTAAATTATTTGGTCATGAAATCTAGCATATGTAAACATGTTTTCTATATAATAACTTAAAAAGATTTTGCCCCACATTGAGCAGACAACATTTAAAACAATCTAAGAGAATTAAAAACTAAATAAAATAAATAAAGGGTTTTATGTAAATTCTATATTTATTGAAAATATAGATTAAGGAGTGAGGTTCTATGAAGGTTCAAAAGAAAAGAGGGGTCAATTTTAGTGGATAAAATATTTTCCAAACTCTAAAATATTATGAAGCAAAATAACATAGAATATGCTTTTTAAGAAGTAACTTTTGTAAAATTCATAACTGTATTTTGACAGTAACTGATGTCATTTCACATTTCCATTTGATTCCATCTAAAATATTTAATTCAGCAAAGGGGAAAGACACATCTAGATTCTGTACACTGATATATGTCTTCACTGTCAATGTAATCATGATTATTTTGCTAATTCATCAACAGAAGAAATAGAAACACTTAAAAAAAGCAGCATTAATATATATCCTGATTGTGATTGGCAGTGTTAATTAAATGAGGTTTTTATCCTGTCAGCAGTTTCAAGACAATTATCCTTAGGTCTAAGTTCCAGAAATGCTCTGTACATATACATACACATACATTTTGTGTTCTAGGAGATTGGAAGAAATAAGAGTAATGAGCAGGAAAAGTAGAGGAAGAAGAAAAAACATAGGACTGGGTATTATCACACCTCTTCTATCTTATTTCCATAACTATAGATTCTTGGTAAAGCAATGTAACATGTAGGGAGAATGAACTAGATAAGTATAATCTATTCAGTCATCAAACTTATAGTTTATGTAGGCCTTTAAAAAAACTTTGAAAAACTTATTTTAACATGAATTTTTTTAAGTTAACATGTAAAATTTTCCTCCATTAGCATCGTTGTGAAAAATTATCAAAAACTTGGAAATGAGACAAAAAGTAGGCATCATGTTCTTTCAATATATTGGGGGATTATTTAACAGGTTCACACAAGGATTATTTAATTATCTGGGGGAATATACCTGTGTTTGACTTTGCTTCTTATCATTAATTAAAGTTTCAGACTCTGTGAAGTTACATGTTAATTTTCTGTCCAAAAGAAATGGTAACCCAAAGGTTCCGTTGCCTTATTGGACAGTATTAACTGGTTTTGTCTTCAATCAGAATGACATCCCTGGTGGACTATGTGACTCATGATCTTCTAATTTTCCTTTAAAGCAGTTTTGCCATTTTACTGGTTCCCTTATTAACGAGTTAATGTTTTAACATGTTTACTCTATATTTGTACAAGCATGATGTATATATAAAACTTCTCAAAATTAAAAAAAGTTTTATTTTTTTGACAGTTTTGGAGGTTCCACTGTGATGCTCAAGTGAACTCACCTGCCAGAAATATTTAAGCAAATGTACTCTCTTGTTTGGCCCCAGGAGTGAACCCCAAACAATAGAACTTTCACCTACAATGGTTCTCAGTTTTGCTTTGTTATCCTAACACTGTGTTTTTATTTTTGTTTCAGGTTCTTGGGCTACTTGTTTGTTCTTGTTCTTATAACAGCAAATAAGTTATTCTCCATTGATGACAGCATTGATAGGGAATCCTATCATTGACTATTTGGTGATCTCTACTATTCTCTATTCTCTGCTGGGTGAGAGACAACACAAATTATATTTTGTTAGTCTCTTGTATTGATGTGCTTGTGCAAGAACACATTACATACCCATGAAAAATAGAACAAAAATTTCAGATCAGGACCAGTGAGTTTTTATGTTTGTTTACTCTTGACCCATGGTAGAGGTGGAAGAATTAAAGCTTAAAGCTCTCTGTGTTTCTGTATTCATATAATTTAGAAAGCACTTCATCTCTGTTGTAAGTTTAAAATGTTTTACTATATCCACAGTGCATTCATAAATTATATGATAATGCCTCACATTAAATGAATTCTGTTATGATTGCTTTAGAGAGATTAATAACCACTTCATTCTAATATTCCCAGAATTCCATGTCTGGGAATATTGCATGTCTGCTAAAATTATTGTGGATTATAGACATATCTCAAATATTTACCTCTTAGCTTTCTCTGTTACAGTTAATATGGGTGATTAAGACTTTACATAAACAATAGAGGCAGGAAAATTCAACTGTGCAAGCAAGTTATGGAACATGTTCTTTGTTTATAAGGGTAAATTTTTTTAAAAAAGAAAGTTTTCAAAGGAAAGTGTCCGGTTGCCTCATATTATGCAGAAGTATAGTGAAAGATAAAACTTGAGTGTGTTCAATTGTGTTAAGGGTTGAGGGAAGTCAACTTTATTTGATTGGTTTAATAATACCAGCAAATAATGAGCTTGAAAAAAAGTAATATAATGTGTTAAATTTTGGCAAACTGATAGACATATTCACAAAATAATATTTAAAAAAAGGACCTTGTACATCCTTTGCCACTATATATTAATGCAAAATTAAATATAATTTAAATCTCTGTTAAAATGATAAATTGTTCTTAGGGCATTTAGTCTTTTCTGAGCAACGGTCAGTAAAAGGTTATTTTTTATCTTCTTTGTAATAAATTCAGATAGCAGGAATTTCGTTTACCACAATAAGTTTCTATGCTTTGAGTGTTCTTTGATATGTCCTTGAGTTTGAAAGATCTACAGTTCCTTACAATTATGTTACTTCTCCTATGTTTATTTAGAAATTTGCATTGTCCTTTTGAATAACAGGTAGCCAAGCTATTGTTTCTTAGGCACTTTGATCTTATTTTAATCATCCAAATCTCCTGTTACAACCCTTTTGATTTTGCTTTTCTAAAATCAGATCCTAAGTTTGGGGGGTGGGGAAAGATTATACTCAAAGCATCCCAACATAGCCTAAAATACACTGCTAATGGCAGGCTTCACTCTTAACAAAAACACTTAAGAAATATAAAGGGCAGGGAAAGGCAGGAAGCTTACAAGGTCTAAGGTACTTCAATAAGACAGGAAGGAGGCATCCAAGAAAACCAATGTTGGCTCACCTTTCTGTTTGGGGTCCGGGAGACTGTCATAGTCTTAAAAAATGCACCAAGGTAAGATCTGGGATATGTCATAGCTATGCCTTTCTTTTCTAAAGTGGTTACGAAAGCATATATGTCAAAGTTTAGTATCCAGAAAGAAATTCCCTTAATACTGTCTGTGCAAACCACTTAGAAAGCTGTTCTAATCTCTATGCAAACTCAAGTGTGAAAGCCCACCGAATAATCCCTACGATTCCGTTCTGAATATTCAGATGTTTCTCCGGAGTTCAGGGCTTTAATATGTGGCAAATCCAATCTAAAAAAACAGAAAAGGCTACCTAAAAGAGAATCATAATAATAATATGTAAAGATACGTAGACATCTCCAGTTAAGGTTTAGTGATAAATAAGGAAGCTTCATTTCCAACCCATCAATTAACTCTCAGGTTCATTATTCAAATCAATTGTGAATTGTAATGAATTGCTGATCCATCAGAAGGCTAAGAAGATTATTGTTAAACTCAAGATACATAAAAATATCTACCATTCTCTTTCTAAAATAGTTTTAAGAATAGTTTAGCTTTCATGAAAAATAAATAAATAAAAATAATGCATCTGTCTGGATGCTTTATATCATGATATTTTTACAAACAAAAAACTCCAGGGTCTGGTGCTGATAATACCAGGGTCAAGGGTTTGGATCCCCCTACCTGCCAGCTGCCACAACAAACAAACAAAAACCTCCAGGGTCCAGAAATTTCCTTTTTATTCAATCATCTTAAAAAACTATCCATAACTGGATTTATTGAATCATTTCAATGTTTAGGTTAATAAAATAATCAGATAAGTAGGTGAGAATTCATTTTACCTGCCCATATAGATGAAAAACACATACACTAAAAGAGAGGATTTAGCTTAAACCAGGTCATTTTATTAACTATTCTTCAGCAGTAACTGGCACATGCTGATAGACTACAGAATTGCTTCATACCATAAAGTTCTCATAAATCTAACATTTGTTTTGATTTCATTTTCTTCCTATTTCTAAGACTAAAATCAGAAAAGGAGCATGCCATTTATATTAATAGCAACTCTTCCCCTCTCAAATACAAATGTGTAGTAAACAAATAATGAATAAAAAGTTCCAGAATAATACAAAAATGGCATTAAAATGATGCTTATATAAAAAAATGGTATATAAATGAAATTAAATTATCTAGCACCCAATATCTATCTTTATACTGGTCAATAAAATTTTAAATGGCTAACATCAGGGATCAAAGTGGCTTATAGCTATAAGTAACCTTACAATAATAGTTATAATCCCATTCCAAAATTTAGAATTTCTCTAACTTTGATAAAGATTTTAATGGCTGCTAATGAAGAAATCATACGTTCAAACAACCCTATCCTTAAAGGTTATTTTTGCCAACAAATACAATCTGATCTATTAAAAATAAAAATGTATTCAAAATTCTTTTGAAAGTATCTGATGGATTTTATCTGAACAATAAATCTTTCAATTTTACCAGAAATTGAGTATTAAGAGCAATCTTCTGGTTAGATGTTTTGGCATACTCTGGATTTAGTGAAACCAGATCAGTTCTTCTCTCTACGTACACGTGGGGGCTGTATAGTAAAACTTTCTCATAAAACACAAAAGGCCTATGAGAAAAAATGCCATTAACTAGATGCCCTAGAAACTGAATTTGAGTACAATTTTAAGTGATTTCGAAACTAAGATACAGTAAGGATTTGTCTACATTATTAAGAAATCAGAAAAGCACAATCTACAGTCTATCTCCAACAGGCTCCCTTAGTGTTCTACATATTGGCATGAAGATTAGATTCATAAGCGCTGACCATTTAAGCCAGCAAAGAAGATATTTCTTCCTAAAAAAAAAAAATGGTGGAGGTCAAACTGGTCGCAGAAAAAAGCCACAGGAACATACTTTATAGGTTAATAGATATAATGGTAATAACTATTTGGTCTGATCATGTGATTGATTCTTGAAAATTATAGCTTTCATTTTTGTTAACACCTCAGAAGTGTGGGAGAGTGGTTAGAATCAAAGCTTCTTGAATGCACGAAATGATGTAACAGCAACAATTACTCCTTTTACATTGTCTTCACAGTTATTTCCAAAACTCTGATGCAAAACACATGTTTTATGAGTTTTGGACTATTATGTCCAATATCAATCTCACCTTGCCCGAGATTAAAATGATCAAATTAAATAAATATGACAATGATTTTTAAAATCCAATGATAATTTATTTCCATAAATATATAAGAGAGAGATTGTAGGAGTTGACCACTATAAATAGTATTCTACTTCATCTGAGTTTCACAAATTAATACAAAGAGTAACATTTGTGAAAGTCATTCATTTAATAAATTTCGGACAACCACTATTTGCTGCATGTTTTACAATTTGTTCTTTAGCCTATTACTGTTCAACACAATATATTAGCTCACTTTTTCTTTATTTCATCTGTTATCTATAGTTCAGCATTATGAAGAGAATTTTTTCTATCTCTCTATGTATGAGGAATAAAATTCAGAAAATTTAAGCTGATTTTGAGGTTTTCTTCAAAGCCATGTCTTTCTTACTGCACTGGGTTAAAGAGCATTGTGAGGGGTTAACATTTGTTAGTTCATTCACAAAATGGATTAACCTCTGCAATGAGCCAGGCACTACTCTAAGCTCTGGGGCCATAATACACCAACACAGTCCCTGCACTCACGGAGTGTATAGTCTCCTCTGAATAACATGGTCTACTGAGGGATTAGTAGAAGAGGTTCTAGGCTTATAGGTGAGAGGTAAATCAAGTGAGAAAGGAGAAAATGAAGATATAATAGAAGGAAATAATTAAGGAAGAAAGATCTCTGAGGAAGAAGGAAAAGAAAGGACAAATGTCCTAATGGGAAAGAACTGAATTTTTGAACTATATTATGATACAAATATCACCCATGTAGCTAACACAGATTAATGGGCAACAGAAGGGCTCTGTTTCTCAAGATGATTGAAAGATTGAATGGGCATCAGTCTGAGACTCTAAACCTACTATATTGTTTTAATTTGTGATCAGTGTACTTGATCAATTCAACAGCACTGACATAATAGAAACAGTGGTAACAAAGATTAATTATCTAGAGCTGCACTCTCCAATATGGTAGCCACCAGCCATATGTGGCTATTTAAAATTAAATTTATTGAAAATTAAAAATTCAGTTCCTCAACAGCCCTAGCCACATTTCAAGTGCTCAATCACTACATGTGACTTGAGTCTACCATATATGAACAGCACCTATTATAGAAAATTTCCAACATCATAGAAATTTCTAATGAAGAGTACAGATAGAACTGAAATGTAATAAAATTTAGAGGTGTTTAAAGTAGTGGAAATCTAAACAGGACTTCATTTGTTTGGTATGACTAACAGATGTTCCTTTAAGCAAATCTTTAACCTAAAATGGTAATGATATCACTGGCAGATACACACTGAGAAATAATGTAGGGCAAGAAACTATTTGCAAAGACTTTACACTGTGCACTCAGGGCAGAACACAGTATCAGGATAAATCAGGCTAAAATAGAAACACGTAAAATACTCAAGAACGTTCTGGGTGATTTAGTTTATGCTAGTAATGTTTAATGGACCAAATTTCAGTCTAGTTTTCTATAACCTGAAGATGTGTGAACTAGTAGGTAATACACAAAAAAAGGAGCACCAGTATTACTATCTTTCAACATCCTAAATAAATCCATTTTCTCTTTCTTCTATTTTCCAACAATACATTACTCCTGGTATAATTTGGACAAAGACAAAAATGTTAGAAAGGTAATTAATGTGAGAGAGAAAAAGGAGAGAGAGAGAGAGAGAGAGAGAGAGAATATACTTAAAAATCAGAAATTAAAAAATAACGAAATCACAATTAAAACTCATAAATTCATACCTTATGTAGAAGGCAATAAACTATGTGCTAAAGACAAAACATTAGTTCTAGTACATTAGAACAAGAATTCCCAGATTGTCCTGCCGTCCTGCCTTAAATTATGGGGCAAAGAATCAGACTATTTGTTTCTACTAGCAGTAAATTAGATAGTCACATGAGGATTAATTGCAAAACTGACCCTTGAAACATTGCCCAGTAGCCCAATTTTGAACAATAACTCAAACTTGGTCTTCTACCAAGGAATTTTTAGTAAAGAGAATCCAAATGGTTTAACTCCTAGCAGAGATATACTGGTGTGAGGCTTCCTTTTACACATTTTCCAGCTACCTACTTACCCTCCAATACGTGCATATACTGTGCTTCCCCCAAGGGTCCAGCACCCTTTGGAAACGTAAGAAGACTGTGCAGTCTATACTCGAGTTTTCCAGGGGATATCAGGTTTCATACTAAAATAAAGACTTTATTACTCCTTGGTTCAAGAATTTGATGGAAAGAAGGTGTTGAATAAATGTGTTATAAACAAATATTTCAACCCTCAGCCATGTTTTTTCATTCTGACTCAGCTTTCCTGTTAATTTTTAGCAGTCACTTAATTTATTCTCTAAGCTCTACTCTCCCAAGGAAATGTGTTCTCCTTAAAAGAATGACATCATTTATGTATAAATGACATCATTTATGTACAAACCACCTATTTTTCAGATATGTAAAATTATCTTTAATGTACAAGGTGAAATAATTTAACTAAAAATGTGTGTGAGGCTTTATTCACTACTGAAATCAGAGAATTGAATATTTAAAGATTATACTTTCTGATGATTTAACCAATAACACATTCAATTTCTCCAACATCTTTCATGCTGAGTTCCTTTATAAAAAATAAAAGAGAAAGAAAAACTCAGTAGCAGGATTGGAACAAAGAGAATAAAAGAGCAGCTATAATTCCATTCATTCCTTTACTTAGTTTCTAATGCACTAATGGGCGACTTATAATAAAACTGAAAGTACGTGAGGTAAAGGTCCCTTTCATCAGCCAATTATACCTTCACTTGAAAATGGCCCTGAAGAGAAAAGTCGACTCAAAAAAATGTAGTTAATAGATGAGGAGATATTTACCTCCCCGAATGCTCAAGATAGTTGAGCATTAATAAAAAGAAGCCATCCTGGTATTTTATTTCAGCTGACATTGCCGTCTTTGAGCTAACAGAGTTAAGATAAACTGTTCCCCCACATAAAAATCAAATGGTTGGTGTAATCCATTCTCAAAGTGTCAGAATCTGAGTAAGGTGCCCCAAATTAGAACCTTCCTATTCCTTTAGCAGGAAGTAAGGACGATTTTGTTTCCAGCTATCTTAGATTTCAATGGATAGGTGAAACTGGAAAAGTTCAAAGCACAATCAATTACTTGTTGATAAATCCCAAATGGAGAGTTTTAAATTGTCTTTTTCTCCTCCTTGCTCATTTTCTCTCTGCTTTTAGCATTAAGAAGCAATCATTGCAGAAAAAAGTAAATAAGTAACTTAAATAGACAACATAAAAGACAGGCCTTTTCTGGAAAAGAAAAACTCAAGGCTAACTATTTACTAAACTTTATAATAATTTGTAAGCTGGGCAACTGAGGTGACAAAAATTGTTATACGTATCTTTTTTTTTTTTACATAACTGTGAGACGAATGTGTATCTCTTTATAATATGAAATTAGTTACAATAATAACTAATCCATATGAAGCATGTAGTGTCACCAGACACAGCATTAAAGTGAATTTTGTATACTGCCCTCAATCCTCTCACAAGGGTGTCAGGATTACAACCAAGAAAGTGTAACTACACAAGATGAGAGCAAAACTGACTTTCATTTTAAAATGATAATAAAGGATTCAAACACTCTTGACCTTACTTCAATATTTCTGTGATACATTCATATAATATTTTCAGCTTCAATAATCACTATCAATCCAGCCAATATCCTCAGAATGGGGCTAGAAATCCTTGGTGGAGAGTGGGTGTAGCACAAACAATAATTTAAAACCTGATAACACTAAGTTCCAGGGTTCCATCCCTATACGGGCCAGCTCCACCACCCAAACCAAACCAACAAACAAAAAAATACCAAAATTCAAAACTAACCCAGTGGGTAAACTGAGTTCTAGCTTAATGGATAGGCTTTTAACTATGAATCACTTTATTATATGAGGGTACTTCAAAAAGTTCATGGAAAAATAGAATTAAAAGAAAATATGCATAAAGTCTCCATATAACTTATACAATTCACCTAATAGCTTTATATATAATGTCACTCAATTGTACAGATGATATAACATGCAGTTATAAAGGTGAAATATTGAGTCCTCTATTTTTGATTCTTGTAGAAACTATTTCAAAATAGAATGTGGGCAAATTAGAATAGAATCACATATCACAGATAAGTTAAATATTGTGAATGCAAATCAAGATACAGAATGGTAACAGTTAAGAACTGACATTAAGAACAGTGTTAGTGGCAACATCCAATTAAACCACTAAGAAAACTATGCTATGAGTCAGAAAGGAGAAGATTAAAAACTAGGCTGGGGCAGTGATAAAGAGAATTTAAAAAAGGAAATGGAGAAGGAAAAGTGGCAGAAAGAAGGCATGGTGGCCGAATGGCTATAAGGCAAGAATAAGCAAGGAAAAAAAGGAAACTGGAGTTTCTAGCAGGGAAAGTATAGAAATGTGTACATAACAAGAGAACGCTGCTATAGAGGCCAGGTGAGCAAACATGCAAAAACTAAGTGTAAACTTTCAAAATCCTATGCAAAGTTTTACAATGGCTTTACATAAACTAATCTGAGAAAAATTTTAAAACAATTGTATATGCAAGATGTAGACTGAAAATTACACATATATACTTGCATTATTAATATTGCCCCCATATTTTTATACTAATTAAATGGCATGATCTGGAAATTGGTGAAGAAGGGATGTCTTACTGGCCAGGTTATTTTAACATCTTCATGCAGTAAACATCTATGACTACCTCTCCTGAAAAAGAAGAGAAAGTTTACTTTGCAGAAAAATTCCATATCATTTTGCACCCCATTCATGTGAGTGAGAGTAGAATCATCTACAAGGTGTTCCCACAACATAAAACCTGTATTATACTGTAGAAAGTCTCTGGTGTATTTATTCTTATGCAAACAATATCCATTATGTTGACCCAAGCAATAGGAAATAAGAGGTCAACACCAGGTACTTACTTGATAACACTAGTTTACAGCATCTAGTAAATCAGAGTGTAGAAAGTATAGTTCCTCAACGTTCAGAGGATGCCAATCACACAAAAACAGACATCTAACAACAACTTACAGGAACATACAAAAATGCTATGTGTATAGGAGATCTGAAAACAATTAATGCAGCAGAAATGCATTAAGTGAGCACTCAAATCCATCAGAGAAAGGCGTGAAAACAAAAGAACCAAAAGCTGAGACTGCTTACCTAGTTCCTACATTTTTTTTCCAATTTGGAGACCTTAATGATTTAAAAAAAAAAAAAATTCTCTCATATTATTAGTTCTTTAGGCCTTCTCAGTAAATTTCATAAATTGACCATTTTCTGTCATACATTATTCTTTGAAAAACTGCCTTTTAATATCATCAGCATATCCTATCACGACAAATATACAAACATTTATTCTACCTGATTTTAGATATTTTATAAATATCATGAATCAGAAAGTGTTGACCCCACGTTCAGCACTGAGCAGGGTATTTTACAGGATATAAGAGGAGTTAAAGACAAGGTCCAGCCATGGTGGAATGTGCAGTCTGCTTGGGAAAAATCAGGCAAATAACCCAGGGAGCTGGTATAGAAAGAGCATTTAACAAGTATGTGGAAACAAGCTAGGTGCATAGTCCTGGGTATCTCAGGAAGAGAACTGGAGAGATCCATGCTTATTGAATTTGGATCTAAGTGCACACCAAAGCGAAAACATGGAGTAACATCAAGGTCAATGTAGTAACTACAGGAGAAACATAGCCCCTTTGTCAAGCATGCCAATTGTGCTAACGAATATGTAAAGTGATCTTCATGTTTTAAAAAACAGTTTCTAAGGAACTTTTGGTTTATTAATTTTCTGAATTAACAAAAGATAGCTGCTAAAGTGAAAGATACAGGTGCCTAAGAAATTTCGAGAAGGAAAGATCATGTAGACTGAAACAATTAAGGAAGGGTTCCTGAAGATATTAAACTGCCTCGTTTTGAACTTACTATCAATATTAAACGAAGTGTTCTTATAACCAGAGAGGTCTGTAAGTAGGGCCACTTGACTGACGAGCCAGTTCAAATATCGTGTTGGTTTTTGCTCAGCCCACTAGCTATGACACTAACCTGGCAGGAACCTTTCAGCTCGAAGCCTCTCTTAAAGTGAGAAAGGCTGTGAGGTGAAGGAGGGGGAGAAAAAAAAGCATCAGAAGAAAATGTTAATAAGGTAGGGAACAATTAAATATATTTTATGCAGAATTAAATGGAAGACTGATAAGTCAGAAGAGGACAGAGGAAGGGGATTAAAGAAGCTAGGTTAGGAAAGGAAGCAGAGTGCCGTTTCCCTACTAGGAAGGGCATAAAGCAGAAGAAGCCCATTTAGTAAAATAATTTAGAAGAGATGATTTACAAAGAGTAAGAGAATTTAGAATAAATAACTGAGAAGGCTAGAAAAAAAGCAAAGACCCTTCCTTGCTTATGAAGACTACCACCGGCAGTCCAATAAAGACCAGTGAAAGGACTGCTCCCCAGCGTAGAGCCCCAGCAGGGGTCAACAGCATGAAGACATCTGGTGCTGTGAACACTGGGAATTGTTTCAGAAAAATTGAGGAAAAAGATAAGGCAAAAAATGAGAGGATGTGGTAAAAGATGGGGGTTTCTGAGTGGTTGGTACTGCATGCCTCTGAATATCTGAAGAGAAAGGAGTATAAAGGTTATTGACACTAAAGAGGTTGAGAAATCCTGAGGGAAGGATATTGGAAGAGTCACCAAGTGCACAAAAATAATCCACAGATCAGATAATCAGACCCTGGATAATACATGTTTGCAGCATGACTCTCTTTGGAAAATAACTACCGTTGGTCCAACATTTCTAAAACAAGATTACCTGGTCTAGGCAGAAGAAGGGATTAAATTGAAGAGCAATTTTTGTAATACATGGAAACAATATACTAAATACTTGACTGATGAAAACTATAAATCAGAGAATAGACAAAGAATGTACAGCCCGAAGACAGGCTTTTCAGGCATATTTCAGTGTAATTAAATTCTACAAATATTGATTGAGGTATTACTTCTATCAGGCACTAACCATGGTATTTGGAATACCTGGACCAAACATAGTCCCTGTCTTAGAAGCTTAGAGTCTAGAAGGGAGATTGAGCTGTAAACAACTAACTATGATATGATGTAATTTTAGAACTATCAGTAAGATATATAACACTAAGATATTACTTAATAGTAGGACCAATCAGAGAAGGCTTCCCCTTGGTTGTGAAGGGTCGGGAAGAGTTCTGAGCACGAATGTGATTCATACTGAGACCATTCATAACACAGGCACAGTATGTTAACTTCTTCGTACTCATGGCCACGTGAAAAGCGCTCAAAGTCATAAATAAGCAGTAAGGGAATTCAGATCACTGGGCTGCAAAACATGAGAGGAGAATGTCAGGAGATGAGGCTGTGTGATATTAGAGTAGCCAGCATAGGGAGGGATTTGAATACCACCATATTAAAGATAAGAAAGGCAGTGAAGGGTTTCAAGCAAGAGCCAAACAGGACCATTATCAGATTCTGTAAAGGTTAGACTGTTGGCAGAGGGGAGGATGGATTGGAGACAGCAAACCCAAAGCAAGAAGAGAAGTTCAGTGGCTATTGTGTCAGTTGAGAAAAGAGTACAGGGTCTAACCAAAGAAGGTAAATTACAGAAGAATAAATTACTGACTCACAGGATATGAGACATGAGTAAGGACAAAGAGCAAAGGTAAGTCCCAAGTGTTCTGCACTTTAGTTTCTGGATGATCCAAAATTTTATATTGGAGTAACACTGGTGAGTGTTGGATTCTGAGAGTAAATTCTAGCTTGAGCAAACTGCTAGCAGCTTGTTAATGGCTCAAAAATAGAAGATTCATAGTCTTAGCTATGAGGCTATCTGTGATGCTGTCCACCGTCTATATGAGTAGTCCTCCCACATACCCGCCCACCCTCTTGTGAATAGAGGTCAGTAAAGAGCATTAGCCCCAATATTTGGAATGTTGCCAGTTATGGTGAAATATATCTTCAGTATCATACATGGAGTGGTATTTATATGAACTCCCAATTTGATTCTGAACAGGACCAAATTTTACGGGTGCTGCTTACTACATCTAACCTGTCTCTTTTCCTTGAAAACACGTGTCCAAAAGACAGTGAGTGAGTTAAAATTAAATACTTTAAGTGTTCAAATTCTCAAAAGAATATGATGCACACACAATTATATAAAAAAAAACTGTTTCCTACAAACTATGCATCTAACTTTTTTCCTTAAATATCATAAGTAGTTCATTCTCTTGTCAATTTAAAAGCAATTTTCACTTTAAATTCCCTCTGAATATAGTATCTTATTCTGCTCAGGCTACCAGAGCAAAATATCATAGACTGGGTATCATTTTCTCATAGTTCTGGAGGCTGAAAGAGCAAGATCACAGTTTTAGATGGTTTCTAGTGAGGGTTCTCTCCTGGCTTGCAGACAGCTGCCTTCTCGCTGTGTGCTCACATGACCTCCACTATGTGTAGGAGAGAGAGAGAGAGCAAACTCTGTGACGTCTCTTCTTACAAGGCCACTAATCCCATCAGACCAGGGCCCCACCCTCATGAACTCATCTAACCTGAACTACCTCCCTAAAGCCCCATCTCCAAATACCACCACACTGGAGATAAGGGCTTCAACATGTGAACAACATTCAGTCTAGAACACATGGCAAAGGACTTCTGAAAATGAAAACATTTTCCACATATGCTTTGTATCATATATAGCAAAAAAAACTCCCCATCTCCAAATACCACCACACTGGAGATAAGGGCTTCAACATGTGAACAACATTCAGTCCAGAACACATGGCAAAGGACTTCTGAAAATGAAAACATTTTCCACATATGCTTTGTATCATATATAGCAAAAAAACGACTTCCCAGAACTGAATCTCTTTCTTGCCTTTTTTTCCTTTTTGAAGATCAAAGTATGTTAATCAAATCAACAACAGTAATCTTTCAGAAAATGTTAATGATACATAAAGCTAAACTGATTTTGAATGAGTCTCAAGCAACAGAGAAATCTGGTAAAATAAACTGCATTATTCATTCCTTTCTTTTTCAACTACCAGTTCAATAATTATTTGGGTAAAATATAAATACTCTTTTTAAAGTTAGAAATACATTAGGAACTTCCCCTACTGCCATCCATAAAATGAATGTTTTAGGTTTTAGAAGTCGAAAAAAATATCTAAAGTACAAGTTATTCACAAATGAGGGTTCTTCAAAAAGGTCATGGAAAGATTAATATTATCTTCTAATTCTATCTTCCATGAACTTTCTGAAGTACTCCCAATATATCAGAGTCAAGACTTTTGATCCACCTGCTATAGATACCAGTTAAAGTTAGTGCTTCAGCCTCCTTAAATATTATTTAAAAAATTTCAGAATATTACAATCTGAGTAACATTTCAGGCTCAGAAGTCTCACATTTCATTTTATTAGTGATAATACCTTGCCGACCACTACACAAAAAAATATAGTCAAGAGCTCTATGAGTTCACGTAACATAATTTGTTAAAAGTAAATTCTAAAATAATAAAATTAGATGGTTGTTATTCTAAATATGAAATTAATGAACCAATCAATGTGAACACTAAGGTATCTGTTACCAAAATCACTCAAATGCATAAAGGTACATGATACAGGAAAAGACATATTTTTACCAAGTGCAATTCATTTAATCCTAAACTTATAGGAAATATTTTAAAAATTCTCCTAAGTTACCATAAAAATAGCATTCCAAAACATTGTAAAATGCCATTTACATAATTTCAAAATAACTTTATTCGTCACCAATACTTTTTTGTGTGTTCATATTTCATTTTCTTATTTTAAATTAATATAAACGTTAGGATAAATTCAATTGGCTAATTTGACAATGTACTCACTAATATCATCTCAATGGATACTTTCCTCAATTGGACCTTGCATTCTATTACAATGCTTGGGACTTACGTGAGTGCTTCCTAAGTACTCCTATAGCTGAAGTATCTTCCCCACTTACAGATGAGAAATAGATGCATTTTTAGTATTTTAATCACTTAAAAAACATTAACACAAATTTGAAGGTCGGAATTATACATGTAGGGACCTCTTCCTTTATACTCCATTTAAACGAAGTTATAAATTGCCTTCAGAGAAAAGTCAATTTGTTTTGACACATTAGCAAAGGTTTCCACATCACATCATATATCATGAATAAAACGTTATTACTGAGCAACAGAGGGAACTCACTCAAATTTGATTTTTCTCCCTGTATCCTCCCTCCCATTAAATAAATGAAGGTTGTTTTAAATTTTCTATTAAATGACACCCCCACCGACAAAAAAAAAAATCCAGATGTAATTTTAAATCAATATGGAGTTCACTTCAAGTATTTATGTTCTTATATAAATGAAGGTTGTTTTAAATTTTCTATTAAATGACACCCCCACCGACAAAAAAAAAAATCTAGATGTAATTTTAAATCAATATGGAGTTCACTTCAAGTATTTATGTTCTTATTCTAGGTATTTTACTTGTAGTTTAGTTTTTTCTTTTTATAAAACTTATCTAAGAAACGCTTTTGGAAAACGTTCATAGTTATGATTCATTCTGTTTACTATATTGTGTTAAATAAAATGTGTTCTCAGAATTATACATGTAAATGTTTGAAAATGAGAATCAAATCTTGTTAAACACAAGCAGTCAAAATTTCAAAATCAACTCTTGCCTACAGAGGGCTATACAGAAATCTCATTAACAATCACAAAAACTTAATAAAGCTAAGAAACTCAATCATATATAAAATACCATCAGAGAATACAAACAACTTCTGCCACAAAACCCTTAATTGAGTCTATGTAGGTCAACTATGCAAAATGTATTTAAATTCCATATTTATTTATTATAAAAACTTATCTTTTGATCATGTTTTGGGGCTCCAAATTAGTCTCCTATTTAATAGACAGGTCCTAAGATTCCAAAAAACAAATGTTTAACATAGGAAAAATATGTAAGACATTAAAATATAACCCAGAAAATTCAACCATTAAAAATTTTTATTTCTTCATTATTTTCTTAAACAAAAGGCCTGGGCTTTCTTGAAACATGAAGTAATAGGTAACTGAGCTGGACTTCCAGTAACTTAAAAAGTGGACAATCACGGAAAAATATGTAAGACATTAAAATATAACCCAGAAAATTCAACCATTAAAAATTTTTATTTTTTCATTATTTTCTTAAACAAAAGGCCTGGGCTTTCTTGAAACATGAAGTAATAGGTAACTGAGCTGGACTTCCAGTAACTTAAAAAGTGGACAATCACCCTTGCTTCTGATTTGCTCCTGGTTTAATCTTAGCCACACTGTACAAAGCTAACACTTATCCTCTACTGTTCTACTAATTGCTTGGTGCTATGCTGACTACTGGGAATGAACCGCAAGATACATCACTGTAAACTGCAGGGAGTGCTTCAGTGATCAGAAGGTTAAAAACTCCCCATCAGCAGAAAGGGAGAATTCTTTACTTAACTCAGTGGTACAAATTATTTCCAGGTGGTGATAATTATCACTTGCGGTGTTTGATATTCCGGACGTTGCATCTAAATTTATACTTGACAAGTTAAACTTTTCATCGTGTGCATTTTCCCGTAATCTCTCAAAGGCCAAAGACAAGGATAGACGGATTAGTGATGGGTGAAACCAATTCCACCCAAAATGGCAACACTTAATTACAAGTCTTGTTGTTTATAATTAACTGTGTAAATCACTAACTTGAAAGTTTCTTTTCAAAGTATTTAAAACCAACTCTTTTCCCAGGGGGATTTAATACTGTATATTATTACATTGTTAAGTATTATTTTGTTTGCTCTATGAACAAGATGTGCATATGACACATTTTACCTACTGTCTTGCCAGCAAATTTGGAAAATGTTCATGCATTGCATTACCTGCACTGTTTTGTACTTCTCAGTATTTTAGGACATTCTCTGCCATGTGTATATGAAAGCCACAAGGAAGACAAAATGCAATTACCTAAATGTCTATGAGAAAGCAGTTCCTGAGAGTGGAGAGTGAGTGTCAAATTCTCAATTTCAGAAAATAAAAAAAGTGAGCTTCTAAATATATCTTCTGTGATGCAGTCATTTCTCTGTGAGCAATATTTAGAATTGGAAAACATTTACTGACTACATACTATATGCTGGATACCATATGCTTTCTAATATTCTAATGTGATATTTTCTATTTGTAATATTCAAACAAAAATACTGAGAGGTAAGAATAATACCTTGTTTCATAGATGATTAATCTGATATTCAGAAAATATAAGTAACCTGTTCATGGCCATTGAATTAGTAACAGGCAGCAGATCTACAGTTTGTACTAAGTTCTTCTAAATCTATAAACTTTTGCTCTTTTGAACAACCTTGCCAACACAACATCAAAAAAGTAAATTATTCACTTACCATGCAGATCTGCATTGAAGGAAACCACAAGGGAAAAAAAAATACAGATGTACATGCAGTAAGTTTGAGATATCTAAAAATATCACATCATGTTAAAACTAAGTCAACCTAAAAGTAAGGCTGTAAAAACAATTCTCTAGTTCCCAATTTGTGACTGCATTAAGCTAATATTTATTGAAGACCTATAATGTCTCAGATACTAGAAATATAAGCAATAACAAACAAAGAACCCTCCCCTGGTCCAGTGCAGGAGATCTACCAACAAAGAGATGACTAATGCAGCATGACAGGTTCACTGGTGAAGGTATCAACAAGGGTTACAAAGAAAAGAAATTCAGGATCAATTTTATTCTAATTTCCAATCTAAAATAAATCTTTGATCTCTATTCAATCTCTTTACCTTAACTATCTGATTTTTGTCACCACTTCCAAATCCTTATGTCCTGACTCACCCTTTCCCCAGTTCCTAATTTTGCTGGATAATTACTGTCATCTCAATGATCCATTATCTAGCATCTGAATGCCTACTGTTAGGAAGCACGTTTCTCTCCTTCAAAGTCTGTGCAGATTATTTTGCTGTTGAATGAGAGTTGAGTACAGTTTGACAAAAGAAACCCTCAAACTCCACATACCACCTCCTGACCACAACGTGTCTCTTCTGTTCCACAGACTGCCAATCTTCCCTCATCCCTCAGAATTTACAATTTATATTCTGGTTTGATTTCTCTTCAGTTATAAGCTCCATCATGGAAGAAATCCTAACGTGTTTTTGTACAAAATACCACAATGAACACTCTAAACACCATCAGTACTTTAGAATACACAAATGTTATAGTCAAATCGGAAAACCAGTGGGAAAGTATAATCAGTAAGAAAATGTAGTAAGCTGTTGGTAAATATTAAGGAATATATTAAAGATCAATAATAATGTAATGAACAGTAAACTCAAAACAACCAATTGATGACTGGTGGTTCTACGTGCCTCATATAAATAAACCACAATAAACATGAATAAATCTGGCAACAAAGAACTTAGTTAGAATCTTCTATTCTCAAGAAAGAAAAAAAAAAAGAAAAGGATTCTTGAAAGAGTATAAAAGACCCGTGAGTAGCATTTCTTGATCTTCTACCACCATAGAACACACCTCACCAGGTGACTGATCAGTAGTCACTAAAAAAAAAAAAAGTCATTTGAGCTGGGGCATCATAAAAAATGCCATGAACAGTATTATTATTTTAACTTTAATTATGTTATTTAATAATTTAATTTAATCTTGATTATATGTTAAAACACATAAAAATATTTTTTGGCCAATCTTTGAAACACGTACCAAGTTGTCTTTGTTACATAAACCCATGCATGGAATGGATCCCCTAAAATTTCCAAATGCTTATTACCTTTACCCTAATCTTTTACAATTGTCTCACCCACACTTAATTTGATACTTCAAGTGATGCATTTTTATCAAATTTTTCTAAAGCATTCACTTTCGTAGTCATTGAAGAACTTTCTTTTCATTCCCAGATTTTATAAGTTTAAATAATAATTCATTTATGTAAATATAATAATCAGTTCAAGTGCCATAACAGGTTTGGAACAATCTCCCCCAACTCTTGGTAAACACACACGTCAACTAATAGTAGCAGAAGTGACCGCAGGATACCTTACAGAATAGAGCCTACTATCTGAAGGCTGTGGATATCAGATGGTGCATTTTACAGAGGGTCCAGAGAGCACTGGTTAAATGGAGATGGGTTTAGAGAGTTTCTACCACACTTTCTTAATATCTATTTTCTTTATCATCACAGTGTAAAATCTTAAACACTCCCCTCCACTCAATACACATTAATGCTTTCACCATGAACTATTAAGAACACAAAACTATAACTAATCTTTATTTTAGTGTAACCAATTTTCATTGGTTATACCAAGGCAATAGAACACTATCAAATTACCCACTTAAAAAAAAAAAAAGCAACCTCTATCTGTAGGTACACTGCCAAAGTTGTATGCATAATTTATTTGTGTTTTAAGATGAATACACAACAATCAGAAAAATTAAATAGGCATAGAGGTCAAGCATTCCACTTGAAAACACTACAACTCTTTAGCTCTGACAGTTACATTGGCTGCCTCATACCCCCAGACCAATCTTTCTTAACAGCATTCAATCCAGTTTCCTCATTTGTAAAATGGAAGGCTGGACTAAGAACCCACTCATACTTGATACATTTTATGATTCTGATAAAATTGTTTTTAAAAGGACCGCATTCCATTTTAAAATTCACTTGACACATTTTTGCCACAATTTTATACGGCAATACAATATTTATTGCATGAGCTATCAGGCATAAACTGTGCCAGAACCCTTATATCCACATATAGCAGGACCCAAAATGAGTAGCACTGTACTGAATTACATCCATAAGAAAAGTCAGAGGTCAGAGAAGCCACACAGAGCCCTGCACTAGCCAACAACTCAACTTAACATCCTTTCCATGTCCAGTACAATTCACCAGACAGCTTCTGCAAAAGAGATTAATAGTGATAGTGGCAGCAAGTAGAGGAGAAATGCAAGATATGGAAGCCCAGCCAATATTCCATTTGTAATTCATCACATCACAGCGCAATAAGACTACTGCAATTTACAATTTACAATGCTGGCAATTTGCAATTCAAATGAGCTCCTTGATTTTTTCAAAGAATGGACTGTGTACACATCAGTCAGTATTACACAAAAATGCCTAGTCAGGTTCATCTTAAATGCACGTTTTACTTGGTACTGTTAACTAATCACTATCATTACTTTTACTGTTTACAGATGCAATATTTATTAGCCAAAATGTAATTTAGAATCTTTTCTTGCACCCAAACCTAATTCATTTCCTGACTTTCCACAATATTTATATCCTGATTAGACTTATTAGGTCTTTAAAGCTGTTATACGAAGATGATTTATTTATTTATGGAGGCAGTGTTTAAAAAAACTACTCTCAAAGAGAAAGGCAGAAAGGGAAACCACCACACAGAGTCCTTTCCAGGACTTAAAAAAAAAAAAAAAAAAAAAAAATGGGAGATGGGAGGAAAAGGGAGGTGGCCTAATTTAGGGCTAAGGAAAAGGATTTAGGCGCCAGCCACTCCTGAGTCTGCTTCCTGCTTTTTGACTTCCCACTATGGCCTATGGCAAGACTCTTAACTTGCTTGCATCAATTTCCACATCTGTAAAATGGGGATGATGATACCCACCTCACAGGCATGTTGTGAGAATTAATTAGTGCTTGTGAAATGCTTTGAAGATGAAACAGGCTATATAAATGCTAACTATTATTATTATGAGAGAACTGTCAAATACTATAATTAAACAATTTTAAGTCCTACAATACAACCTACTCCAAAATGATCATAGTTCCATGAGGGAAAAGCACAAGCTCTAGCTTTCTCCTTTTCACCTACTGAACAAAAACAGGAAGAAAACCCACACCTTTTATTTTATACTTGCCACAAGCAGAGAATCCACACTGCCCTTAAGCTTGACATAAACAATTTCATCAAGTCATTATGGCAGTTTTGAAGCAGGCTGGTGTTCCTAAGGGATGTGGAAGCCCAAAGGAGAAAGGGAAAAAAATACAAGGCTCAGTATTATTTTCAACACCACTTGATGCATGTGGGGAAATCAGCAAGTTGGATCGCTGCTGTTATCTTCATGATCACTACTGTATGGAAGTAGGTATGAACTTATAGAAAAAATACAGCTTCAAGGATCTTAGTGTACCACTCTAAGGTGGTGATAAGGATTAAATTGAGGTGATAAGGATTAAATTGAATTTGGGTGAAGTGAGTTCTGTTGCTATTTTTGTTGGGTTATATACATCCACCTCTAATATCAAGTTTCTGTCTACTTTGTCTCTTTCAAGATTACAAATGACATTAGAATTGCTAAGTCATTCACTTTCAAAAGACTCTTAATTTTTTTTTCTTTACTTTTTAGCCATCTGTGATTTTTTTCTTTTTTCTTCTGAAAGAACCAAATGTTTATTTTGTGTAAACTACTGGGTCTTTCATTTTAGTTTATGCAAGTGAACATAAAAAATTATTTTACCAAGACAAAAGGTTTAAAAAAACCGAGGCTCTTTAGCAAATTGAAAACTGATGTCCCTATTTTTTTTTTTCATCCAAGATTTGTTTTAGTAACTTGTTTAAGCCAAAAGTCAAAAGTCTTTACTTTTTTTATTCCCCATGAGAAGGTCAATTAAAATGAACCAAAATCAAATGATACGGTAAGACAAGTAAGAGTCTAACTTAATTTAGTCTGGATTGTAAAATTTCCCTCTTATCAGTTTATAGATCATTTCTTTATCTATAAAATCCTTAGGTTTTTCTCTGACAAAAATAATTTAAGAAACGATTTCTCTGAAACTGCTGTAATAACATGTTCTAGATGCTCACGTCTGTTTAACATAGTTCTGACAGTGCCCTTAGTAAGAAATCATAAAAACACAAATATCTGAAACATTAAGATAGATTTTCCAAATTGCTACTTATAATTCATTAAGATAAAATGAACAAAAAATAAACCTAAGCATGAAATAAAGTCATCATAAGATATCAAGGAATTTAAAGGAAATTTAATGCCCAAAGGAGAATAATCACAAATCCATGAAGTGGCATTTTGGTGAATGCGACAATGGGAAGGAGGGAGAAGAAACTAGTGGTTAAGAGAAAGGAACGAGTATCAAATCTCAAGTTCAAATTCCAGCCCATACCAAAGGAGCCCTATTTGATCCCAAGCCAGCAACTTGCCTTCCTTAGTCCTCATTTTCTTCATCTGTGAAATGGGAGTCATAGTATGTACCTTGCAGGATTACCGTGAGAATTTAACAAATTAATATATAAAAATATTTTCCTCCCTGGTCCTGAGGAACACTGTGAACATAACCTATAAAATACCAGACTGGATGCAGTGGAAACATCAGGAAGCCACAGAACTCCACTAGGCCTCCGTGACACCTGTAGACATGTTAGCTAGGGCTATAGCTAACACCCCAGTGTGGTAAGAAATTCTCCTAAGTATACCTGAAAATATTTAACTAGAAAGTTACATTGCACTGATTTGTTCAATAAGATTAATAGGCATCCAGCAGCCTAAGAAAATCCATTTCATGGGTAATATTTATACTAATGTTTTTACTTATATCAACATGAACTGAAGCACAACCATTTTTGCCCAATGCAGAGGTACTAAAGTCTACCAATGTTTTAATATTTGCATTAGTTAAGATGCACCGGTTTATTAATTACTTCATTCTCCGATGTAACTTCTGTAGGATTCCTGGGTTCTGCTTTTTTGAAATACTGTAGTGAATGAACTTTTACAAGTAATTGATCCTAATTGGAGAAGAAAGATAAGAGGAAGAAGATGGAGAGGAATTAGGAGTAAAACAATAGATAGTAACTCTTTCTTGTTTCCTTCTTTTCACATACTGTTTAAAGTTCCTACTATCAAATACAGTCATTTAAAACTGCAGATAACAATACATGATATCCAAACTGTAATGGACTGTCCCTACACATAAATCACAGAAGTTTCTTAACAACTATATTTGTAATATCTTACAAACAAAATCCTCTTTATCAATCTCATTATCATTTGCAGCTCATTGTAGTTTCCAATGTGGATGCATGCTCATGGTTTGAAAGCAATCCTTTTATACTCTTTCACTCTGTCAGAAATTACCATCAAATGCAGCCAAGCACAAGAAGAAAGAACAAGTTGGTGACCAAATATGCTGAAATAAAGAAATGAAGAAATAAAAAAGAAATGAAGAAAGATGCTGCTGTTTATGGATCCATATTAAAGTTTCTTTTATTGATGTCAATGTGGAACCTGCAAAATTAAACCACATGAATTAATTATACGTACTTTTCCTTTCTTTATTCAGTAGCACTTTTGGCTGGACGGTCAAAGAGCTCAAGTTCAACAGTTAACACTGTGTTTTCTTAAGTATGTCTTTCTAATTCCTATCTAGACAATTCATATCTTTTCTTCACTCTACCTAAGAGCCTTGGACATTACTGGTTGCTACTATTTAACTATCTTAAAGAGCAGAAAGTCATTAAAAGACCACAAAACATTCAGTGATGTAAATTGTTCTACTCTTGAAACCACTTGAAACTAAAGCTAAAATAAAAACAACTAAACAGACCTATACAATTTACTGTATTTACTACAAAAAGATAATATTAAAACTAGGTAGACATTTCATTATCCATATTTTAGATTCGATTATCCAACACAAGTATCAACAGTCAACTTTGTACTATCTTTTAATTATCCTTTATAAATCAATTCTTCAACGTTAGTTTAAGAAGAAATGGTTCCACCGTTTTAAGAAGATTCAAAGAAGTGAAAATGATTATAAAGTTATCTGAGTGAAATGCACATAATGCAACTCATTTCACCAATTTTGATTCTTTTATCTAAAATATCACAGACTACAATAAAACTTGTAGACAACATAAGACAGTTTATAATCTGAAAGAATATGTATACAACAATGCAATCAGAGTGCCTTTAATTTATCATCACCCTTCCCTTCAGAAAAAACAAGAGCATCTTTCCAAATTGTCCAAATTGTGAATTTGACCTGGTATTCTTTATATACCAGAACATATTTTTGAAATACCAAGATTGGGCAATAAGCAGCTTTCAAAAAACTAAACTGCCCCAAATGAAAAAATATGTAAATATGTTATGATATGTATTTATGTAATATATATATAAAATTAAATCATTTCATTTAATTAAACACAGTGTGTATATATATACTATATATACACAAATGCATACATATATATGTTAAAAATATTTGTAATAATATGTTTCTAACAAGAATCCCAATGCTAGCTAGAAAAATGCAAAATAAAAATACAAAAACCTTGCACCAATAGGTGACTTTCTCTAATATTCAAATCAGTATTCCAATATATTTAAGTGGTAGGATGCTATTTGTTTTTAATTTCAAAGATATAATAGTTACTACATAATAGTATTTGCTTCTATAAATAACTCTGATATGATATGTTTTTAGTCCTTGGTGTTTCAAGAAAAGGAAACAATATTTGCCCAATAGATAAAGTAGGGAAAATATTGAAATGTAACACTCTGGCATGTACAAATGTCACACACACACAGAGATTTTGGTGTTTTAGCTAACATTTCCATAAATTACTTTTTAAAAATCTTTCAAATTATCTACAATTATAAATGTCTAATATAAGCAGACACTGGTACACTTGGGCAAAATAGTTTGCCTAAATATTCATTACTGTGAGCTGAATAAGCAACCCTGATTCAAATTCGCTTACTTTTTAACACAAAGCAGAGGTTCATCTAGATCAAGGCTGGTAAAAAGAAGGGCAGATATTCACAAGAACAGGCAAGAGACAGTTATTACATAACTGAGAAAAACTTCCAAATCCTATGTTAACTTTCCCCACAAAGCCCAGTTCAAATATTTAAATAATAAAACTGTCATTATAGATATCAACTACATTTGAAGTTTATCACTGACTTTGTATCTTCCTAGAAATAAGGTTTTTTATCTAGCATCCAAATTATGGGAAGTTTACTTAATTTTACTTTTTAATTATATTAAGAAATATATCAAATGGTATGATTCAAGCCTGATAAAATCATAAAAATGCCATATCAAACAGCAAACACTTAAAAGATGTTTTTATTACCCATACTTCATTAAAGTGACGTTCTAAGAATAACTTTTTCTTTTCTTTTAATCAGGGAAGAAGACAACGGATGATTCCCTTCTCTCTTCCTTTCATTCTCTCTCTCTCTACTCTCAGTGAGTAGATCCAAGGTGTCTTTAACTTTAGCTGGGCCACTCAAGCATGGGGTTTAGGCTCCTGGGCTGTGCTGTAGAGGTCCCTGAGTGTCAATCCCTGTCCCTAGCTCTGGGATCTTAAACCAGTTATTTGGTACCCTGGTTGTTAAAAGCATCACACAGAGTTAAGTGCCTCGAATAGGAAGCGATCACCATAATGAGCTTTAGGACAATGAGAACGTCTTTCTTGGGCTCTGCTTTCTCCCACCCTGCTCCTGCTGGAGAGAATCTCGAGCATCTTGCTGCAGTTCCCAGCCTCTTGAGCTACTGTGATCCCAGGAGAGGCTTTACTTCAGAAGAGCAGTCACCTTTATATTAGCTATCTCGCCACCACTCCTTCTGGGGACTGCACTTACCTGAGCTTTCCTTTTGCGTACTCTGTTTTGAACAGCTAATTAACTACCTGAGAATTAAACTATGCTGAAGTGGAAACACTAGAAATAAATTAATCTGTGGCCACTTTAAGAATCACTTTTATCTTAACAGAACACTTTTATGCTTAAAAATACTAACCCTAAAGAAATCAAGTCTTAATGATGGCATTTTGGAAACCAAATTGATAAGATTTATTTGGAGGACTGAGCAAACCTGAGGATTTCAGAATCGTACAGGCCAAGATGCAAAGAGAGAAGGAAGCCAGCCAGAACCTCACTGAAAACCCTTAACCATAACATTAAACTCTTATATTTCTAACGGGCATATTACTCTCCTTTGGGTCTATAATTAAAGTTTCAGGTATTGGTAAATAAGACTACATTCAAATTCATAAAAGAATTAGTAAGGGATAAAAAATATTCCCAGCATAATCTCTGATGTGTCTTATTCAGAATGCCAGTCTTAATCACATAGGCTTCTGATTGCTAACAATTAAAATCCTGATCTCCTTTTTTCCCCCTAATAGATGAAAGCCTTTGTGAAGAAGATGTAAAATTCACCCTGTCATATTACTGACAAGTGGCACTGAGCTGGTAAAGTAGTGTATTAATACTGATTACACTGATTAATAGTACCGTAAAAATTGGTTCAATAGCACTTTAACATTTTTTAAAAAGGAACAGATGAGAGACTTTATGGGCAGAATATATAATTGGTTTATCTCATTCTATCACAAAGAAAAATCTTTGAGATGTATGAATTAAGGTGGAAGCTGAGCTGTTTCTAGTTTTAATCAATAGATTCATTTAAAAATGAAAATGTCTAATTAAACACCTTCCTCCCTCCCCCCTATACCCCTAGGAAACTTTAAGAAAATAGCTTAGGACAGGTCCTGTTAAATTCAAGCACTGTTAACCTTTTCATGCAAATGAGTATGTACTCAGCATTAAATCATTGTCAGAAGAGTCAATATTGATAATGTTTCCAATATGACAGATCTTAGCAAAGCATCATATTTTATGAGATGATAACATCAATATCACAAACTCTTCTAAGGAAGAATAAAAAGTTTCAATACATAAACTGGTAAGAGCGTCCTCATAAATGGCCCATTTTACTACAATATCAACCGTACAAATTAGTGGAAAGGGGATTCTTCTTCCACACCCCTTTTGAGAGCTTAAAGGGCCTGGAGTTCCATGGTCACCCAAGTTTTTACAGCTAGTCAGAAAGACTTAGGAATCTTGGTCAAGTAGCCTTGACCATAATACCTTGTTAAAAATAGCCTTTCAAAGTTAAGATTTAAGATACAGGAAGAATTAAATGTAAGTTAAAGTTGTAATGGATAGACGCAAGGAACCCATTTGTTTTGGGCAGTGCTTTTCATGTTACTGCTAAGAAGCAACAATATATATGATGGGCAATGTCCTCCTAAGCCTCTTAGATGGATAACAAATGTTGCAAGAGTCCTTGCAAAAAAAAAAAAAAAAAAAAAAAAAAAAAAAAAAAAAACCAAAAAACAGAACAAAACAAAAGAATGAGTTCTAGTGGTAAATGATTAATGGGAGTCTTGAAGGAAAGTGATCAAAAATAGCTCTGTAACAAAAAAGAACGGGCATCTGTGGGCTTAGAAGCCCAACCATTGCAGCTCTTCAAGCACATACAGGTGGACTCATGCCAGCTCAGCCACTAATTAGCTGTGGGACTTTGGGTAAGTTACTCAATCTCTCTGAAGTTAAGCACGCTTATCTATAAAATGGAGATAATAATAATTAGTGCCTAAATCATAAGCATATTGTAAGGAATAAATGATAATTCATGTAAAATACAGATTATTTTAACTGCTAACTATTTGGTATTACTATAAATTGGAGTTGCCCAATATAGAAACAGCTGCTGATACTGGAAATCTTCTACAAAGCCAGGAAAGGAACTACCTGTTAAAGAACATCTTGTAAGGAATTCTTGGCATTGAGTAGGAGGTTGTTCTATTTGACATCAAAAGCCCTTGGTATTCTTGGAAATCTGTAACTATCCCTCAAGGTCTCTTCTGCACCTTGACTAAGTTAAGTTTAACCAACCTTTATTGAGCTCCAACACTGTGAATGCAAACATTAACGAGAACCAGTCCCTGCCCTTGAGGGACTTCGTTCAGTTGGGGAAGACAGGAACACAGACAGTTCCATGCAAACAGGGAATATCAGTGATACAAGCTCTACAAACTTCAGGGTCAAGAAGAGAATCCTCAAAGAGATAATCTCAAACTGAATCCTAAAGATATGTACATGGTGGACCTTTGACGCCAAACTAAAGACTCTAGCCTTAACTCTGAAACCTTATAAAAGGCACATACATCCTACAGCTGAAGTGTGAAGGATGGATTTAACAGGCACGACACTGGAAGCAGAAAGGTCACTTCACTGCTATAAAACACTTATTCAAAACCAGATTATAGAAATATATATATATCTAATAAATTGTCTTTATTTTCCAAAAATATTAGGATATTTGGATATTCTATGGTTCTAGAGGGATTTGTAAAAACTGAACCTACCTAAGGCAAGTTTCAAAAGAAAAACAAAAACTTTTCAGGGCTTTATGATCAAGTTCCCGTATCATTCCTAAAAAGTATGCATTGTTCCCAAAAGGCCACAGTTTTGCTCAAGTCATGATTAAATATTAATACTACACTTACTATGTAGTCTTGTCTTCTAGGCTTCTCTAGAGCCAGTGGTTGTGTATTGTACGTGGTTTAGTTCACCTTAAAAATACATTTAAAAATTCAATTTTTACAAAGTAAATATGGCAAACGTATGCTACGAAAGTCTTTATAGACAAAGCTAGGTAACTGCAGAGTACTGAGAGTCCAAAGAAGCAGAGCATGATTATTATGATGCTTCCAGGAAAATGAATGAAATGATTACTAGTATAAAATTTTTCAAAGTGCTGTTGAATAGACTTGTATCTGTTTTCTAAAACATCTTATATACCATTAAAAAACATAATTGAGTTGGGTGGGAAGGGGGAGAGGGAGGAGGGAGGGGGGTTTCCGTAATGGGCCGCAATAATCAACCTCATTGTATATCGACAAAATAAAATTTAAAAATAAAAATAAATAAATAAATTAATTAATTAAATAAAATAATATATGACATGAATGGAAGAGTAGGGGGAAAAAAAACCATAACTAAGCAGAATATGATTACATGGAAAAAAAAAAGATGTTCAAAGGCAGAAGTAAAATGCATTTTATAATCTAAGTTGGGAAGAATACACTTGCAACAATTAATTTAGTGTATCCCCTTTAGAGGTGAATTGCTAACACAGCAGAAAAGCAAGCCAGTCTGTCTGCTCTCACCTCCACGCATCGCCTGCCATTTGCAGGTGTGCCTCAAGGACTTCTCCCTCTTATTCTTTGAATCATCTTGCAGACACTAATGAGCATTGCTCTTCAGCTTTAATTATTGGCCCCTGACAAGTCAACATAATAGGAATCAGCTTATCCAAGCATACTCCCCAGAGACATGTTCAATTACTCAGGTTGTACTTCTACAGGAAAGGTCTGAGAGGTTGCTAATTTAACACTGTAAAAAAAATAAACATAGGTATCACTTACAGTTTATCTTTTGACCTTTATGTCACCAAATCTAACAGGATATGCTTTTTTTTCCCCTCCCCCCAGAAAGTATCTGCAGATTAAGTGTGCTAATCTGTCTGAAGTCCACACGATGAATGAAGTTACACAATGTGCTTTACAATCTAAAAATGCTGGAATTTGTTGAGGGAGTCACCTCATCTTCCTTTAAAAAAAAAAAAAAGGATATTCTGATCTGTGGTCTGTTCCTACCACTTCATTAGCTCACATCAGAAGAAAACAATAATCCTGCTACTTTCATACAAATATTAATTGTCATGAATGTAAAATTAAATGCATTTTAAACTAAGAATTTTAAGCATAATTTCTCAACAGAAATTTCTAAGTATACTACACAGCAAATGACAATGGTTTACAGTAATATATTCCTTTGTTACAGTGTGGAAATAAATTTGTATTTTTAATTCAAAACTGTAGTATAGTGACTACCTTAGTAAGTTAACTAAATATCACCAGCACACTGCACCAAATTTGACCATTAACTTTACCATAACTCTTTAAATTTTTGTAACAATTTGGTTGTCATAAGTATTCCGATCAGCTCTTATAAAACTTAAATCTCCCTTTTATACAACAACTTGAATAGACGCTATTTGTCAGCATTTTTTCCCCCAAAGCACTCTTACCTTCAAACTTTAATCCTAGCAACATCCAGAGCGGAAAGGCCATCCAAGAACTGACTAATTAAATTTGACCTAGTGCAATGGTCACAGACTACACATTCCCAGAATGCTGAAATGTAAAAATGCATCTCTACCTAATAGGGAGATAAGGTGTCCTAGAGATTAAGATGGATCTTCACAAATGTACTGCATCTGCTGCTAAGGGAACTCAGACATGTGTCCTTATGGTAGTGGTAACTTTACATAAAAACTTAGTTTTAAAATAATACCAAAAGTATATAATATATATAATTATATATCATATTATATTTTTATTATTATTGCAATGCCCAGATCAGTGCCTGACTCGTTTAAATACTCTAAAACGTTTGTTAAAATAAATAATGAATAAATGAATAAACAAAAGAATTCTCCATATCCTTAATGTTTAACTCACTCTAATTATTGCTGCTTATTGGTTGTGCTAATATACGTTATTTTGGAATATTCTATTTTTCTCTTCAAAGCAAAGATAACTTTATCACTAAGTAAATAGTAGTAAGGAAATAGACAATATACTATACAGTTGGGAGAGCGTAAATGTCACTACTTACATTAAGCAGCATAATTTTCAATTCCATAGCTTTCTAGGATAAAATATTATGATGATAGATATTTAGAAACTTTTATTGCTTTTCCTCATTTTCACAGCAGCACAGAAGTAAATAAATTCATATTAGAATTACTGAATCCTTTACCAAGTAATTGCTGAAATGTGGAAACTAAATTTCTAATCTGATTACAAATGGAGAATATGTGGGGTTCATGATACTCCCCACGTAATTCATACTTTAATGAACTTATTATCAGGCTTTAACAGTTAAGCATATGCTAAACTTGATTTCAAAATTTACTTTATTAAACACTTCTCTTTTTCCCTAAAATCCTCAAAAGGCATTTGTATAGTACATTTAGAAAAAACATTTTAATTTTAAAGAAACAATTTTAATAGTGTGGAATGTTTGATCATATGGAATATTAATAAACATTTCTATGAGAGTGTTTATGCATTATTTCTCATTCACTAAACCAGTTCCTCAAAAGCATTCTTAAAGTTAATGTAAAAGCAAATAAATGAAAAAAAATCTGTAAAACTGCCTCAGCATTCCTAGGCATTAGTGAATAATAGGAGAGGATTTTTTCTTCCTCTCAAGCCCTCAGAGATGACCTAAAGGTAGAGTTCCACCTGTCTTACAAGGGAGCTTTTCAAAATGACAGGACAGTCGGATCTCCCTGCCCCACCCAGAGTCACACCCCAAACCCAAAACACCTGAAAAATAGAAGGGCACATAGCCCCAAATCAATGGTACAACCCTTTCCTAGAATAAATCTTACTCCAAAAACATATGCAAAAATGATGCACAAGATCAACTGATTGATTCAGGGTGACAAAACTGGATAATGTGCTTCATTATCAAACTTTAAACTGAGATCCTGTTGAGATTATTAAGTGCAAAATAAGCCCCACATTATGACCAATGAGGATTGCAACACAGTCTTTGATTCAAGATTCACATCAGTTCAATACAGCACATCCCTCAAAGTCTGGTTAAATGTAAGATTTAACAATGTAATGATAGAAGCAGAAATAAATTACAGAGCTAAGGCCAAAACAGAAGTGATAAGTCTTCCAAAGAGATTAGAAAAGGAGGCATGTCAGTGGAGCTCTGCAGGGGAGGAGGTCCTTTGAGAGGCGTGTCAGTGCGAAGAGAGAGACAGGAGGCCCTGGGGAGGTGAGGAGAAGGACAAAGGGGAGGAAAGGGAGACAGACCAGTGTGATATGAGTGTGAATGAAACAGGGCGAGGGGCTGAGAGTAAGTGGCTCTACCTCAAACACTGAGGGACTTTTCTTCCTCTTCCTAGTTACTGATACCTTCCTATCTCTTCCCAAAGTTATCTGTGGGAGTCTCATTCCCCAAACATCCAAACCCTAGGAGCTATTAACTGTCAAAGGCAAACACAGTGTAACAGCCACTTCACAATCGCTGAGTTTCCACAGGTAAGGCTCTTCTGAATGGATGATTCCTGAACTCCCATATAGTTCAATATGCACCTGGGTTTTTTCCTCTTTCTCTGCTAACTTTGCTGTTATTACTTTCAGTAAAATACCAAGCAGAATTTCAAGCAGACTCTTTCTTACAAGGTTACATGTTCCAAATGTAGGAGTATACAGGGTAAATGAAACAGATTATTTCAACATTTGCATTTCTCACTTCAACATCAAGAGTTCCTTTACAATTATTAAAAATGAGAAAGGAAAACTAACAGTTACTCATAACGTTTCGAATATGTTGTCAAGCCCTGGTGACCTTTTCTGTGGATTTTGTAAATCAGACTTGTTTGGCAAGTACTTCTTTTTTCCTCCTGCTGATCTATTCAGCTGGGGACAGGACAGGACACCAGCATATTGTCAGATGGGTGGAGCACAGTGTATTTCCACTGTGCAAACCAGTAGGCAGTACACAAATAGCACCGTCTGTTAAGATGATGCTAAACCTATCATAAAACTTTAAAGAATAGGTGTGATTTCAATATATTCCAACTACTCTATGTGTTGATCTCAAATAGAGATGGTAAAAGATAAACCATTCAAAAGGCAAAACACCATGCACGTTGGCAACTTATAGGTGTCAAGGCTCATACTGGCAAGGATTGCTCCCCCTCAAAAGTTTTGATTTGTATTTTAAATAATGAAGCCTTTTTAAAATCTATAGGATGACAAAATATTTCTTATAACAGAGAAACTGATGGCAGGATCTACTTTTTCTAAATGGTTGTTTTGAAAAACCATAACATCCTAAATTCCTACCTTTTTTTTTGTTATTGTCACATAAAAAGTGTATTTAAATTGTGTATTAGCACTCCTACAATGCCTCCATATCCACTTAGTAGAAACTGACCTTAGCTCCAAATCCCTCAGAGTCAAACTGTACAGGTCTTGAAAAGCAATGTCCTTTGTTTGTTCTGCGTCCTTTTGATATTCATATGGTGTACTGCTACCATATCTGTCCAAAGGAGTGGCAACTGGCATTCCTGTGCCAGTTCATGTGCCTGTGTTCTGCTTTCCCAAACAGACTGCATGCTTCTTAAGCTGAAGTACATCCTATTGTTATATATTCCTAATACTTTTTGGTTCTTTACACACAAATATCCATTCAGCAAATCTGGTAACCTAATTAAGTTGGGACATCTCCTAAGATCTCCAGAAATTCAATCATGTCTAGTGGCATTTCCTATCTTTGATGATGCTAAATCTGTCTATATGCTATATCTCCAATTGCCCATTATCTTAACGCTGGCATCTTGGACCCTAGTAATTCATAAGTCAACCCATGCAAAGGACAGATTCAGTGCTGGAGTTTTCTGGTCGCTTACAGCCCTGTTTCTCATCCCCATGTGTCCCCAATTCAAAAATTGATGAGCCATGACCACAGGGAAGCTTTCTTTTTCTTTTTTCCCTAAAAAAATGTAAAAACCGGCATTGGATCCAAGATGAGCAAACATTACCCTTGAACAACAAATGCTTTACTACTTCCCATCCCAATATCACAATACATTTCAAGCACCCTAGCTATTGTCTGTTTTCCATGCCAGAGTTGGGGAAGAATAATACATTTCTAGGGATGTCTTTGTCACTAACACTAAGATACACAAAAGCAATACTGCTTCTAAACCCTAATGTAAAATTGGTAATTATGGTACAATTAAGAAGTGATGTCTTCCTAAAACCAAGAAAATTTAAACTTAGAACCCAAGTAACCAGATTTCTAATTATGTGGGCAATCCTAAACTCGATTCACAAACACTGACATAAATAAGGGTTTTATTCTTAAAATTTCTGAGATACTCTGTAAACTATCAATGACCAAGGATAAATGGACACATGATGCTAAACAATATTAGAGTAATTTAATCTGATATAGTATTAATAAAGATAGTTGTCACTTACTGTTAACATCGGGAAAGGTTGATGAAATAAAGGTAAAATCTCCCACTGGCCTTCAATGAAAGCTCTTAAATTTTCAGATGATTATAAATGGAAATCAGAAAACGAGTAAATGGGGAAACAATAGCAAGTCAATGCTTAAGCCTGGCTACACACCTATCCTACACAAAGAGAAAACCAGAGCCCAGATCAGAGCCTGAGTCACTCAGGCGTCCTGGCACTAGTCTTACATAGAATCCAAGGTTAAGTGATGGAAATCAGAAAACGAGTAAATGGGGAAACAATAGCAAGTCAATGCTTAAGCCTGGCTACCCACCTATCCTACACAAAGAGAAAACCAGAGCCCAGATCAGAGCCTGAGTCACTCAGGCGTCCTGGCACTAGTCTTACATAGAATCCAAGGTTAAGTATGGCATAAGGAATCTCGTTTCTCAATATTTCTCAGGACTGCAAAGCATTTTAGCAATTAAGTATGAAAAAACACTTACTCCTAGTAGCATAAGATTCACTTTGTGGATTTATATTCTCCCATTATTGGCCTGTACTTAATCATTGCTTTTTTTCATCATCTACTCAGTGGGGTTCTGTACAATTAAGAGTTTTCAAATCCATAATTATAATTATATTTCTGTAACACAGTTTTATGATGGATTGTATATGCTTTTAGAGTTATCAAATTATCTAGAATCAAACCTGCTAGATATATTGAAAGCACTATGCTAATGATAAAACAACTGCTATAACTAGCAATGATAAAGAATCTTGGAATGCTGATGTGCTATATTTTTTTTTAAAAAAAGGACAGGGAGATGAAATTTACACCAACTGTTTTTATAAAGACATTCTACCTAAAAAAATGTTATTTGCAAGGATAACGTTGCTATCAGAATACCCCTGGTCTTCAGTTGTCCTCAAAGGAGCTTGAGCTTTATTTTAAATGTATCCATGTTTCAAAACCTACTAAACTCTATCAAATCTCAAGAAAAAAGCCTGCTATCTCTTACTCCATAATGTTAATTCATCAGCATTACAAAGTATATTAATATTTATAAATGACAAAATTCATTATGAAATCCCATGAAGATGTCTTCCCCATTTATTCTATCCAGTTTATTAACATGAAAAAAGGTCATATTTATTATCATCCTTGGTTGGTGTCAGCATATCAATATGTTACCCAGCAGCATTTGAAATATTGATACAAAAATGAGAATATGTTATTCACTGGCCTTGTAAAACAAGCTTTTAGCATTTTAAATATAGATATCCATCTTTGATATGCATCATTATTTGAATAACATGAAATTCATAAAGTGTCAATCTTAGGGCCATCATAAGAACTAAGTAGGTGTGAGTTCATTCTGATTTACTCCTAGGTCTCATGCACCACAAATATTTTATGTTTATTAGCTTTGAATGTTCAGAAATACAAAAAGAAGTACCTACCATAAGGGATATTTCTGTTTGGTTCACTACTGAATACCCAGTGCCCAGCATAAGGTCCTATTCTTAGTAGACATGGATAAGCATTTATTGCATGTGTAAATAATTCCAGGTTCGACACATTTGTTGCCATATGAGGACATTATTTTTTAGGGCAATACCGAGTTTATAAATTAAATAAAATTTGACATCAAATTTCCAAGCATTTTCTTTAAAAAAAATTCAAACTCAAGTAAAAATCTTACACTTGCATTTGAAATACACTATTTTCCTCATGTGTGTAAACTTAATATGAAAAAATTCAAACTCAAGTAAAAATCTTACACTTGCATTTGAAATACACTATTTTCAAACCGAATCATCAAATTGTTGATTTTAATAACAGCCAGTGGATGGATAAACTGGCATAAGTCATTTTATACGATTCCTTTCGTACCATTTTATACTCGTATACAATGCCTTGAGTAGTAATTGTGTAAATGTTGAGTCTTCATCTTGACTGTCTTGGAATACTCTAGGAAACTGAGGTACCCAAAGCATAAGAATGAATTACTTATACTTTAAGAAAATGTAAAGATGACTCACTGCTCATCTCCATTCACTTTCATGTTGCTGTCTACTAACCTGTTTGGTTGTGTGTTTTTGTTTTGTTTTGTTTTTAAACTAGGATAAAAGTAAAGTTAACATTAAGGTTCAAATCACTTCCCAAAAACAGAAAAAGGATTACCGTGGCATTCAAAATCTAAAAAGGCTACTTCCATAAATTATGAAATGAGTCAAGAAATACCAGCACTAAAAATCAGCGATCAATATCAGGCCAGCCCAAAAAGCAACCCATGAGGAAAAATTTTATTTAGAGTCCTTACAACATTAATGAGGCAGAGAAATCTTCGCTGACTAAAGCCAGAAGTTAGCAGAGAAAAGAAACAAAGACTGTTTTCATAAAATCATAACAACCATGTTGCTAAGGTGTAAAGGGGCCATTTAAATATCTAGGTTACTTTGTGCCTTGAACTATTTTGAACATTCCAGGGAATTGCTGCTGAATCCATTTTAAGGAACCCAAATACAAAATTAAACATACTGTGAGAAAAGTTAAAAGAAACCTTTAACTTAAGGAACTGTGAGTGGGTAAAATAATTTGTCCACTGATATAAACTGTGCCTTAGGTTATAAAGTTTACTTTTATCAACTCTGGGCAAAACTTAGGGGCCTTTCAGAAACAAGACTGGATGAATGGTCTGAAGTAATACTCAGTGCACATTTATGTTTTTACAATGCTACCTGGCAGACAGCATGGCAAGGAAACAAATAACTATTTTCACTCTCCTTTTGACTGCTGAAGTATTATGCACCATCAGTTTAGCATAAAAAGTCCCTGCTGAGTTGGTAACACCACGTAAAACCTCAGCTTAAATGTAGAAAGCTTGTTTTAAGAGGTAAAGAATAAGGATCTAACCCTACTTATTAACATTTTTACATTAACATTCGCCTACCTCATTACCTCTAACACATTTACGAAAACTCAAAGTACAAAAGCCACAGATTTATTTTCATAAAGACGAAAGTAACATTAACATTAATCATGGATTAGCACTATGATCACTTTGTACCAACACAACCCTTTCGATCTGAATGTTTCAAAATATTTTATAAACAAAACCTTTGTAATACACGGTATGATAAGTGTGAATGTTACAACTATGTTTGAGATGCTTATTTCTTGCTTCTGTCACTTACCAAATATTAACCTATATTCTGGTCCTCTGTGTGCACAGTGTATCTTCCCCAACAGGCTCAAAACACGTTTGTAGTACAATCTATGGCCGCTGGCACACACAGGGCAGGCACTAGCTACTTCTAAAAGGCTGTGAAGTTCAATTTTTGGAAGCCTACTGGAATATAGGACCAGCCACATTCTTCAGTATCCACTGTATCAGAAGAAAAGTGAGATTTTGTTCTCAACATCTTAATCTTGCTTTTTGTTTATTTTTCTCAGTTGTTTTAGAACTCCAGTAGCAACAAGGGGTGCAGTTTGGGGGCAGGTAAAAACAACAAAAAACACCCAACACTATTAAATAATGGAAATAGAATTTTACCTTTGGCAACCTTTAGAAAAGAGTGGATTAAAGGAAACCTGCTGCAGGGAGAAGGATAACCTGAATAAAATCTAAAGATCCATCTGAGCGCATCTTCAAATTACTGGCTCAAATCACGCACAGCTACTAAAGCAAGCAAGAAAAACGCAATGAAAAGTACCCACCCTGGGCCGGGCCGGTGGCGCACTGGAGAGTGCGCCGCTTGGGAGCAAGGCGGCGCTCCCGCCGAGGGTTCGGATCCCATGTGGAGACCAGTTCCCCACTCACTGGCTGAGCGTGGTGCGGGCGCAACACCGAGGGTTGCGATCCCGTTACCGGTCAGTAAAAAAGACAAAAAGGAAAAAAAAAAAAAAGTACCCACCCTTAATGATACTTCCAAGCATAATCTGAAGTATTAAAAAATATACACACCCATCTAAAAAAAGAAAATCCTTGATTGCTAGTAAAAGTAAATACCTGGTTGTTACCAACCTAAACTGTGTTTACCAGGAAAAGAGAAGACAGTACCTTAATCATGAGCAGATCATGATCAAAAAATCCAAAAATACCTTTCAAAACCTAATCACAAAGAGAGATTTAAATATTCCTGGTGCTTGTGTAAGTGTCCCATAAGTAATAGCAATGATAATACATCAAGACTGTAGCAATATCGACCCCCCCCTAAAAAAAGAAAATGATATATATATATTTTGTAGGCAGGTATAATTCATGCTCTTAACAGACTTCATGATTTTTTTAAATAGCCTTATGATATTGAAAATAAAAATCTTAATTCAGTAGAGCCATTTAAAAGTATTTAAGTGAAAAAGTGAGATCACATTCTGTATTTTCAAGCTCTCAATATTCTCTTTATTCTGACTGCTCCAATGGTTAACAAAAATGGTTATTTACTTTTGTCAATTTTCCAGGATTTTTTTGAATACTGTTTTTTAAAAGTTTCTTCTTCTTTTAAAAAACCCACTTTGTAGTTTTGGTACTTAATACATTTCTGTAATTAGAATTATCAAGAACTATTTCCTTTTCTCTTTCTCCAAAAAGAACCAAAATTCAAATTAGTTGGTCAGTGTGACTGCCAAAAAAAAAAAAAAAAAAAATTAAACAATGCTAAACTGCAGTTTACATAAAGGGAATAAATTTTTTTTGTTGGATGTTAGCAACATGATTTATCAAAAGCAACTTTCAGGCTAACTGGAAATAGACGGAATTCAGGACTGAAGACAATTTTGAATATTTTTTTCAAGTTTTCAAGTACAGGGCACTGCACAAATAAGAAAACACACTTGGTCTATTTCCAAATAATATCATGCACATGCATAAACAAAAAGTGGAAAAAAGAGTTGATATATCAAAGGGTAGGGAACATACAATTTTTCTATCCTCTAGGATAATTTGGACATAAACAGTGAAAGAATGCCTATAGTTCCTGCGTGTGTGTGTGAGTGAGTGTGTGTGTTTGTGTGTGTGTATGTTCTCTCTCTTTCCATTAGTTTTATTAGATTGGCTATGATTTACATTAAAGATTGCTGATCACCTAAGGCAAACGGCATGATCAAATAGATCTTATGAGAAGCAACTAGCCTCAACAAGCACCATACAAAATGTGGGTTCTGTGCATGAAACACTTGTCTACTAGACTGACATACTGTACCCACTAGCAATCACTGGATAATTTCTAAAAAGGAAAAATAATCCACCCAACAAATACTCATCACCAAAAAAGAACTGCGTGTCCTTTTAAGGTAGAGACAATGAGCTTTTCGGAAGTGGTGGGTGAGGGTGTGCTTCAGCAGATTTTTTCCCCCTACTTTTCTGTTGTCTGCATTTTCTTATTCACCACTCAGGGCAAAGGCAATTTGACACTAGTTTCTGTAACCAACCTGGTCCGGCAGGATTTCTCACACACCCTGCACAAAAGCCTAACCCCTTACAAAGTACTTATTTCGGATTTACGTCAAGGCTGAGTGAATTGCAGCCAGGGAACTGAGCTCAAAACATAATGTAAAAATCTGCCCTGCTAATCACTAAACTGGTAGGGAAATTAAAACTGTACTGGTTCATTTCCTCTTATGCAAATATGAAAAAAAAAACTCAGAGAAATTTAAGGAGAGTGATATACCTTTTGTTCATTAATTTACATGGAAAATCTAAAACTACAAAGTGACCATACGAGTTTACTTTAACAATTTAAATTTCCATGGGAGCCAACCACATGATTTTTAGCTTGTATTCACAGGCTCTCCGAAGACTTTACTGTACTCACTTTAAGTCCCCTACCTGTCATAATGCTTAAACTCCAGCTGAGGAATTAGGTGTTACGATAACTCAGGCAATGATAATGGGTATTGCTGAAGCATATACCTCCTAGGGGAAACCGATGCAATCTGGGCTTTATTTAATATCGCCAGAGTTAAAACACACTCAGGAACCAGTGAATCAGTTACCAAGAAATCTCCTGATTTTGCCACCAATGGAAAAAGAAGATGCGTACTTTCCTATTCAGTTACATTCCACCTTATGCCCTACAAAATTCTCAAGAGAACTGGAAGTGTCCTAAACATTGTTCAGTTCTTGCAAAGAGCTGTGCTCAAACCTCACTCCAGTCACCATTTATGAACTGAGTCTGCCAACATTGTGGAAAGATTCAGTGGCCGGGAATTTACGTCAAATTACACATTACACAGTGAAGAACAGGAGAGAAAAATATCAGTGATTAAATAGGACCTTATGAGGTATATTACTTGGATTTACAATAAACACTCACTATGCTTTGCTTGACTCAACTATACACATTGGAAAAGAAAAGATGTGCAATAGCTTTTGCAAGGTATTTTTTTAGATCCTAAGTTACATGCTTGTAACACTTAATTTTATGTTTTTAGGACATGGCCATCTGGCTGTACCTGTTTTTGGTTTTGTTTTCCAAATAAGAAATTATACAATAAATTACTGGTAGGGGAAACAAGAGCAAAAACAAACAAACAATAACAATAGAGCCTGATGACACAGATCCATTTACACAAAAGTTTGAAGAAAAAATCAGTTAGGACTATATCAGTTTATACAAAGAGAAATGACAATTCTATTTCATGTGACTGGACAATATGGTGACAGATGGGTTTGGAAAGCTTCAAAATAATTGGTGTATGTTTAAACAGCTGACAGTGTCCAATACACATACTGCACGGACCACCAATTATTTCTTTCCAGTTTTTGGTGCCAAAATGCTGAATTTAACCAACCCCCTCACAATGTTGGTACCCCAAGATTTCTGTCCATTGCTGTAGCAGACTTGGATGAGGGGAACATGTTTATCTACAGCAAGGGTCAAAATATGCAACAGATAACTTTGTTCTTCTTGTGAGGAAGGATATTTCTGACCAGTGTCCATACCCATGGTGCACTTGTGCAAGTTAACTCCACTGGATGTTGCTTTTATAGGTTTCTAAATAATTGCACATACACTTGAATGTTGAAAAGAGGGGTATAAAATAGCCAAACATTTCTTCATACTCTAAACTACTTAAATAGGGGTTTCTAATAAACATGCGGGTTTCTAAGAGAGAGTTGAGTAGGTGGAGAATACTTGGGGAAAAATAATGTTTAACATGTTATTACTGCTCGATGGGGATAAGAGGCCACTGGGCACACATGGAACTGGTATTTTAAAAAGAGCCTCATCTTCATTCACTCTTGAAATTCAAGTTAGAGACTCTGGGCCTTTATTGTGACTTCTGACATGACAACCCTCAGGTGTGAAACAAAGCCTCCTGCTGACAAAGAGAAAGTAGTTAAATGATGCATAACAACGTGAACTGTTTGCTGGAAGCAGCGCTGACAGCCACAGGTGTTTTTTTCTTTTTTAAGTTCAGATAGTTCTCACAAGTGGTTCTCCAATACCATTTTTACAGGCCAGACTGCAAGAAGATTCAAAATTATTTCCAAAATCCCAACTATGTATTCTGTTGGTAAAGTCTTTCTTTTTTAAGTTCAGATAGTTCTCACAAGTGGTTCTCCAATACCATTTTTACAGGCCAGCCTGCAAGAAGATTCAAAATTATTTCCAAAATCCCAACTATGTATTCTGTTGGTAAAGTCTGACAGCATACACACCTCTCAAAAGAAGTGGGTGAACGTCAGGATGGGTCATGTTGCAGAGACACTAATTAGATAAATGTAGTATTAGCAGTCTCTTTTTATTTAATTGCTTTGGAAAAAATGACAATGCTTTTTTGTTTTCTTTATTACTAAACATACTAGAGTTTCCTGTTTTGATTTTATTTTCCATTTGATGAGCCTGTGTTTTCATACATATATTAGTGAGCTCACCAAAGTACTACAAAGTAACCACGTTTTAAATAGAAATGAAAAGAAAAAATTCCATCCAATTTTCTCAACTTCTGTAATTTGGCGGAAAAATGTAGAAGTCATCTTTCCAAGGTACACTAGCTAAGAAAGTGATCGTACCAACTAGCAAAAGCAATATAATTTAATCATAGCTTTACTAACTGCACTCACAATTGAAGTAATTCAGCAACAGTGCCAACTAAAGTACATATTTGGTGCAGTTAAAATAACAGCACCAAGAAACGAGAAGCATCGTACTTCATAATTCAGGTTTCACCAAAAGGCAAAATTTCTTATCACAACAAATTTACCTGAAACTAAAAGGGGAAGAAATTTTTAAGTTCTCATATGAACAACCCTATTTAACTAATCTTGTAGTGTTATTTTCATATAAGTCATACACATATCATAGCATAAATTTTGGTAAGTCCACGGCCAAATGTTATTTTAAAGCAAACTACATGTATTGAAACATGGACATATGGACCTACCCATATCATCTTTGGTACTAATATGTATATCAGAGATAGAGAAAAAGAGAGAAAGGGAGGGAGAATCTGTCTACCTACAGCTCATTTGTTTAAGATCATAGTGGACAATTAGAAAAGTTGCATATAACAGATAATTCTGACAGCCACCATTATACAAGAGAGGATGGTCTGGTTAGAACAACATTGTAAATTCACCAACCAGATTGCCCAAAAGCAAGGTGGTCAGAACTGTGGAAAGAAGCTGCAATCTGCTCCTCCAAGCCTGGAGCAGAGGAGACATGTTGACCTATTGCTCAAGGCCAGTTGAGAACAGAATATAATGCAGGTGATCAGAGCATCTACACAGCACAAAGAACCTGGACAATGTGCACTAGGGTAGGGGCAGTGCCAAAGTTCTCTAAGCCGTGATTTCTGGGGTTTTTGTTTTTGTTTTGCATTTTTCTTTTTTTTAAAATAGCCAGCTGGCATTCTTAAGGCCAGAGGAAATGTGAAGACTGGCAGTATTCCAGAAATCAGAACAGAACAAAAAAATAACCTAGAGTGTCATCACTTTTGCCACTCATCCCTCAAAACATGGACAAAGACTCCTCACTAAGTAATGGCAAGTCAATCCTCTGACTATCTGTCAAAATTTAAGACAGCTACGAAAGTTATAAGTCTGGGACAATCATCCATGTTTAGTTTGTCCATAAGTTCAGTTAGAGACCAATTGTTTGCAACACATAAGTAACTAAAAATGGAATAGTATCTATAATTTCACCAAATCATTCTCTGAAAAGAAATAAGATGGAAGATGAAGAGAAAAACTGATTCCAGAAACAAAGACAATTCCATTGCTTCAACACCTGCTGAGGGAAATGTAATAATCACTCCAATACCACATGTGCGTTTGTATTATTCTGGATGACTCTCAACTCTTAAAAATTTAAGTTGAAACATAAATTTGGCATAAATTTAGACTTCTCAATATCATATGCCCGCATTTTGCCATTATAAAAATGGATGTTCTTTTTCTTCTTTCTAATCTTCCCAAGATCAAATTAGATTTTCAAAATGTAGTTTACCATAAAAATATTCAACAAATGATCACTGTACTGAAAGAATAAATGGCTTTTTATTTCTAGTAAATTTATCTGAAAAGTCAATGTTTTATGTTCTAATTTTTTCATGAGAAATAAAATGTACCACTGCCCTTAAAAAATGCATCAGAGAGGTTTTTTCAAAAATGACTACTTTAGGGGGAAAAAAACCAACTATAATTATAACAAGATTGAAATTTCACTTAGCCCCACATCTCTAAACTGATATAAAAATATACTGATTATATAACTTCAATCATATCAGCAAATACACTCCTTTTACTAACACACATCAATATAATCCCAATTAAAATACTCTGTAAAATTGCCTACAGTATTTCAGATCGAAACAGCTTCTACTGAAATAGACTTTTCCACCACTCTGATTTAGCGTCTCACTTTCCCTTATCAGCAGATGGCAAGCCAAGTACTATTTAAATCCATATGTCTTCCACACGCATAGTTCAAATACTGAATAAAAAGATAAATGAATGTTTTAAAGTTAATCAGATTAGGCTTTACGTGAAAAAAAGTAACAAAATGGGGTTTCATTTCCTGCAAATGACTTTTACTACATCACGTTTAGATGATTATAGGAGTTATGTCCCTGTAAACCACCTAGACAAAAATAACTGACTGTATAAGGCAAGATTACAGCAAAAGACTTTCCTAACTTTGATTATTTCTTCATGGATCCTTCCTCTTTGCAGGATTCCAATCCTGGCCGGCAATTAACCAGAGGGATACTGTAGTACAGGCACGGTTCAACATCAAAGCTAAGAAGAGCAGAATAATTCACCAGCTTTATTTCCACCCAGCTCTACCCTTTTTCTCTCCTTTCCCTCCACTATTTTCCTTAAGGGTTAAGAAAAGAAACAAGAACTCCACTTGAAGAACAAGCTCCCTGCCTTTATAAATTTCACAGATACAAATTGTACTTTTATTCATCTCTTCTAGACAAGGAGATTAAGATGAGGCTGGGTTTGTAGTACAAACATCATATGCATTCCTGCGTTCACAAAAGCTTTCAAAATCTGCTTGCCAGGTTTGTCTCTAGCAAGTCAGATGCTACAAGCTCAAGGAATAGTATCTACCAATATTTTTTCTTTGTATCCCACTTTCTGAGCTATCACCCTTTGAATCTCTGATATGGTCACAAAATTATCAGGATAAACAGTCCCACTGCATATTTCCTCTTATCTTAAGCCCAGAACCTAATATTCTAAAATGTTTCCCTTCTTTAAAAGGGAGCAGTACAGAAGTATGGTGAATCTTTCTTCACATTTTAAATTCAACAGTGGTCAGCACTATGCTCTCTAAACTAATAACATAGCCGTGCAGAAAATTCATTAAGTTCAACCAAAATGGCATGTAGAGTTAATATTTTTTTAAAAGAAGTTATTAAAAAATAAATTTTGAATTCATGATTTTAAAAAGTAATAGTAAACCTTTTAGGTTTTATTGGAACTTTTTAAAGCCTAGAAATGCATTGGCAGTTTGCTTCTCTAGATTCCGGTATAAAAAAATTCTGTGAACCCTGAGAAATCTCTGCTTCACCAGATAACTTAGAAAAATTTCAAGTTTAAAAATGTTTCAGTAAAGCTCAAATGATGTTGTATTCTTATATAAACCTAAAATTGCTACAATTGATTGTTTTCTTCAAGAGTAAACAACTCATTAAATAATATTATACTCTAAATGTTACTAAAAAAATGGCACATAAATAATAATTTACTAACCCTTCAGTCCTAAAAAGAATATTCAAATATTAATGAATTTATAATTATAAAGTTAATGGCAGAAAAATTATACAGGAAGTATAGCAGTCTTATACAGAAATTAAAATGTTGATATCCAAAATTTGTAAAAAAATACGTATATCCTTATACAATTATACACAATTAAAAATATATTGATTCTAGACCTCCTAAGAGATGAACACTATGGCAGGGCCAACAAGAAACAGAAATATAAAAATGGCACAGCCCTTACCTCTCAGTAGCTCATAACCTATTAAAGGTGAAAAAAAATCACAAATAGGTAAATTATAAGATCTAATATTTGATCCTTTTCTCATATCTTTGCTCTGTTGTGTCTCCAACTTGTCCAAACACCCCTTGCTTTCAGTGGAAAAAGGTCAAATACACAAACACACACAAAAAATACGTCAATGGACCTCAATTTCAAGCCCAAGGAACATCACACAAACCCAAGCATTGCAATGAAATTCATACACTAAAATCGTTAAGGACTGAAAATTACAAGGGTGCCAACCCAATCCCATGCAAACCAAAACCAGCATGTTGGAAACCCATCATGTTGGTTCATTAAACACAGAACAACCAAGACTTTGGACTGAACCTGAATACTGTGCAGTCAACGTGTCCAGCCATAGAGAGGTCGAACTATTTTGGGTCATATGTGTCTAAGTTTGTGAGTCCAAGTGTAAGCCCCTACTGGATTATGGCTGTTACCTATTTCAGAGACTTTTATCTACCTATAGTTTGGTTAGTTATTATGAAGCAAGTGCAGATTGATTGGACTTCATAGTCCTGCAAGTTTTGAAAGAACCACTTAAAAGCAGTCTAGATATAAAACTTAAAAGGCTTACTTTAAATAATGGAAAATTGGTATACTCAGGGCAGCTCCTTTACTTTTAAAATGATTATACCATGTCTTCAGAGAATTTTCAGAAGAATTACAATAAATTCTGTGATCATCATACAACAGTGTGTGGTTAATTTTTTAAAAGGCATTTTAATTTGTACTTAATAAAACAAAACTAAAATAAATTTATAATTTTTTCTTACCATTAAATGGGTAAATAGACTAGTAAAAAGACATAAATAGGTCTATCTCTCAGATCCAAATTGTTTACAAGAACTGAAAGCCTTAAAGCTTGAGAGATTTTAATCAAGACTTCCATTAACCCCCTACCAATATCCCAGAGATTGTAGGAATTTTAAACAAAAGGGAAAGCAGAATGCTTTTAAAATGACTTAATGTAATACAGTATTAAGATATGTAACAGTTTTAGCCATTAAACAACAGGTGACATATCACAGGCAAGCATTTCTCTTTCTTCTCAACGATAAAATAAGACATTCAATAAAACATGAAAATGAGCAACCGGATTAAATCTAAGAGAAACAAATAGTGAATAAATCAAAACACCAATACATAAACAGAACATAAAATATAATAGTTCTTTTATATATATATATAATGAATCAATCAGACAGGCATAGTTCATATGGTATATATTTCTAAATGGGCATTCAAGAAGTTTTCATGTGTATTTTTCTTTGATCATAAGTATGTAATGATCCTAAGTAACAGAGTTATTTTTAATTTATATTTGAATAAGAGCTATTTACATATATATACCCTATACATACGTATATGAGGGTACTTCAAAAAGTTCATGGAAAAAAGGAATTCAAAGATAAGAATCTTTCATCTTATCTTTTAATTCCATTTTTCCACAAACTTTTGACGTACCTTCATATATGTCAAAAGAAAATAAACTTTCTGAAACTTATTCACATTAAAGAGATTATTAAATTTTTATTTCAGACTTTGGTTGAAAAACCCACCTTCTGCTCTAAAGTTTACTCTTTCCTTTTGGTTTAGTGTGCAATGATAAAACACTTGAAGCGTGCATGTTTCTGTAAACCTACCAATTAGGTAAAGATTCTGACATACACAGAGGATCTTAAAATTTGATTTAACAAATCTTCTGCTCTAAAGTTTACTCTTTCCTTTTGGTTTAGTGTGCAATGATAAAACACTTGAAGCATGCATGTTTCTGTAAACCTACCAATTAGGTAAAGATTCTGACATACACAGAGGATCTTAAAATTTGATTTAACAAATGTCAAAATAGTCACTTTCACTGCTGGGTCAGGGAGGAGGCGGCTACGCACTATATTATTTTTTTTTTTAGCAGGAGTAAGAAAGCTCAACTTCTACTTAGATTTTCTTTAGATCTGGACACTTTGTTCCTTAAGCTTTTAAAACACCACTTTTTAAAAACCAACTGACAACCCCTTTTAGAAAACCTTCCTTGATGGCTGAATTAAGATGGGTCATTTCCTCCACTAAAATACTACAATATTTTCTTTGCTTCACTCCATGGCACCTGACACCCCTTTTCTTGTGCTATAATCATTTTAGTGAACATTATCTCCACTACTGGTTTGCAAAAGATTTAAAGAATTGGTGTCCATAGCTTGCCCTTGTTGATACTGTCCCTAGAATATTTTGAACAAACTAGGTTTTCAATTTATATTCAATTATTAAATGAATATCAATTAACTTAGAAGTCATTCCAACACTATTCTCTATGACAGATGCTATTGCCAGCTACCTACTAGATATTTTCATCTCAATGCCCTACAAACTTCGTAGGTGTAAAACCAGATTCACAAAACAGTTGACTATAGAGTTCTGCTAACGATGCTACCATTCATTGAAAAGAATATAGGAAAGGGTATGGGTTTTGCAAATAGACTACTTGGACATAATCTACTTTGGCCCAGTTATTTACTAGCTGGGTGATTTTGTGCAAGTCACTTAACATCTCTGAGGTTCTACTTCCTCTCTGTAAAACGGAGTTAAAGATAGCTTCTATGTCAAAGGATTATTGTGAGGATTAAATAAGCTACTTCAAATAAAGAGCAGAGCCTTGTTCATAGTCAGTGTTTATCAAACATTAGCAGTTATTCATCTCCTCTCCCAGGCATCCAAACTCAAAGCCTTTTGGTTGCTCACACATATACACTTTGCTAACTCTTGAAGATTCTGTATCTAGCATATCTACAGAAATGATTTCCCATTTTCACTGTCTCAGTGTAGACTCCTTGTTATCACTGACAGAGTAAAGAATTAGCCAACTAATTAATTTTTCTCATTCCCACCGTGCCCTCCTACACCCCTTCCAAACCATTCTATTTTAAAAGCTACATTAACCTTATTAAAAGTTTGATCAAGTTATCCTTGGCACCCAAACCTGAGATGGTTCTCTATTTCCTTCTGGCATAAAATTTTCAAATTAGCACTTAAGGAAATTCTCCTAAGCACTTAAAGAAATTAACATCAGTCTTAGATCCCCAAACTATACTACGTGTACCTTTCCATCAAGCTTTTCTAGATCTGTACCCTGAAAATGCCCCATGCTGACCTCACATTGTTCTCTCTGTAGGGCTTACCCTGCATACTGTCATATTCACCTGCTAAAAGCCCAGTCATGTTTTTCAAAAAACCAGGCCAGAAAACCTTGTATGACAATGAACTTTATCATCTCAACTGAATGTGATCTGTTCCTCTTTAAACACCCAAAGTCGCTCTCCTCTCCCTTCTTATGGAAGCCGTATGTGTATTGTAGCTGTCAGTATACCTATACCTATACCTGACTGCATATTACTTGAGGGCAGGAACCTTGATTTGCTCACCCTCACACCCTTTATAGAGTCTTCCATAGTTTCTGAAACCTAGTAGGTGGGTTTAAAACCTAAATTACTGGGCTGGCCCCGTGGCTCACTCGGGAGAGTGCTGCACTGGTAGCACTGATGCCGCGGGTTCAGATCCTATATAGGGAT
>NW_007730308.1:140423-141231 GCF_000696425.1 Galeopterus variegatus | reverse complement strand
GCCAGTGCGCTCACTGGCTGAGTGTGGTGCAGACAATACCATGCCGAGGGTCGCAATCCCCTTACCGGTAAAAAAAAAAAAAAGGAAAAAAAAACAAACCTAAATTACTATTTATTGGACAACAAGAAAAGATACAGACCAGTATATCAGGAAATAATTCTACAAAGTTACCCTATATTTTTTGGATTTCTAATTCTTTCATGTCTGTTTCTAGATTAGTTTGGTCTAGTCCACGTTGGTTCTTTGAAAATAAATCTGAATCCAGGTGAATAGTGATACATTTAAATGTAGACACACCCAAATATGCATTCAAATCACACAAATAGAATTGTATTTTGTTGAAATGTCATTTACTACAAAATATAAATAATCAGTAGTCTTATGAAAGGACTTTGCATATAGCAGTATGATGCTTGGAAAAGCAAGTGAAAAGAGATGAGATACAGAATTGGTTTTCTAAACTTCCCTTGAACACCGGATTTTCATTTGTACCTTGCAATAAACTGCATAAATGACCTTGAGCAAATTAAACAAATTCAAATATTTCAAAATAGAGTTTGTGTGCCAAACACTTCACTGAGTAACTGTTGGCATCAACTTCATGTGATCACTAAAACACATTAAGTTTAAGAAACTTTACACAATGACTTTAAGAAACTCTTTGAGGACAGCTAAATCCCTGTATATATATGTGAACTTATAAGACTCACTTCAGTACATTATACTATTACTCTCTGAATGTCAAGATGACTAAGGAATCTATCTTTCAACTATAAAAGTGAAATAGATACCTGACTGATTCTTTGTT
>NW_007730308.1:137323-140070 GCF_000696425.1 Galeopterus variegatus | reverse complement strand
TGACTAAGGAATCTATCTTTCAACTATAAAAGTGAAATAGATACCTGACTGATTCTTTGTTGGTGCTTCAAAAAAGCACCTTATTCAAACCATCATAATTACTCTGTGCTCTACGATGTTCAAAAAAATGTTGGGGTTTATTGCTTAGCTATCACCTGAGGCAACTGTAACTAATGAAGGTAAAAAAAATGATATTGTTTTCCTATTTTTCAGTAGTATATATACATGGACTGGTAAAGTGACCTATACTTGCCAATAAACTCTGCTTCTATGTCATCCCATAAACAAACCTGATTATAGTGACTCCAATTCTAACAATTTAAAATTGCAAGCAAGATGCAATTATTTTTCTATAAAAATATTGAATGAAGCACTACTGTTAATAGCAAAAATTGGAAATAACTTAAAGTTCAACATGAAATTGATAAATATCTTTTTTTAGGATAACTAGTACAGTATATAATGAAATACAATGAAATCAATAAATATGATGTAACAGAATATATGTTGATACGGAAAAATGTTTATAATTTATTAAAAAGTGCAACTGAAAGTTATTTAATAATAAACATATAAATCCTTATTTGTATATGTATGTTTATGTGTGCGAGTGATTTTGTGTGTATGTATGTGTATATGTATGTGTTCAAAAAAGAATACATTAAAAGTGTTGAGTGCTCATTTTCTTTGTTTGCTTATTTATATTCTCTAAAAGGTATATAATGAATATATATTTTAATGGGAAATAAAATGCCAAGAATACTAATTGAATATCCTTTTCTATTTTCCTTTACTCTTCCCAATCTCAGTCTCCACTGCATCCCCAGCCTCACCCCAGAGGCCACCTCCTCTCCTGAAACCCTCAAGAGCTAAGCAGAAATATGGTCACTTGCATTATGACCACCCATATTTCAAATAACTCATATATGAATAATGAGATATTAACTCTGAAAGAACATAAAGAACTAAGTAGGTTTATAGTTTTAAGATTTCAGTGGGATGAAACTGAATTATTCACATCCATTAAACAGAGTTTGAATGATTCACAGCCAATTTTATTTTTATAATTGTAATGAAACAGCTGGGATTAGACTCTATTCATGTACTCATAAGAAATTTGCACCCCACCTACTAAAATTAGTTTCTGCATCCAAAATTCTGATTTGAACATCTGACTGTGAACAAAATAGGCATCATCGCTCAATGCCAAGAAACTGAGGAAACAGACTTGAAGCATGTCACATTCACGTCACATTTATTTTATTTCTCATTTTTCATACTTCCCTTTATGTTCATTCATAAACAGCCCCTTTATAACATTCTTTGCAACAAAGTTATTTTCAAAGAATGAGATTTCTTGTATAAGATCAGCTCAAAGAATATAATTTTTGAAGACTTCAGACCATATGTGTGACAGTTGTTTATAACTTTTGGATTCTCAGCCATTAGACGAAAATCATATTTAAGAACTTGTAGTTCAAATATATCATATCTCTTAGGATACCAGCATCATTAAGTGTAAAATATAAGATGTTTATCTTAGAGTTGCGTTTGGTATCAGTTCACTAACCTTAAATGTTTAAAGTTTTACAGAAAATTTACTTGGCCCTAGAGTTTAAGACTTTAAAGAGATTTGAGCAATTGCGTACTTCAGTCTCTATAATTTTCCAAAGCAGGAAACAGTACATAAGGATTGGGTGACTCACCCAGGGTCACACAACTAGTTAGTCACAAAGTGAGTCTAATAAAGTCTCATTCCGTCCAATCCAGTGCACTTTCCACTACATCACAAGGGAAAAGCAAAAAGAAAACATGAAATCTAATTTTACCAGGAAATAAAATCCAGTCAAGGCTGAACCACAGCCACAGTGAAAGGTAGAGCACACCCACTTCCAAACCCAACTGTAACCCCAAAAAGCTGTGCATACTACTGAAGAATAATTAGGATACTATTTGGAGTCTTCCGAAATATTTAAATTACATATGAATTTGAAGCAAGCTCTGATTTTTAAAAAACTATCCTATAGTCACATAGAAAAAATTTGGAGAGGCATATTAACTAGATAATTAATTTGTAGACCACAAAATACCTGTCTAGACAATTCATATTTTTATAACCTACAACTTTCTTTGAATTAGTTATATAAATCAGGCAAAGTAGATAGATCTTCCTGAATTACCAAACTTTTGGGTTATAAATTTCTGACATTAAGAATAACTAAATAAGCCAAATATGTGCATTTCAAAAGTCCTACACTGAGTCTTTAAAAAAAGAGCAAATAATTATTTTTAAGTAAAGTGAATAGTTCTCCCAAATGTAATATTTGTAAATTTTTAGATCCCATATATAAGTGTAGCTTAATTTGCCTGTCTCAAACATACATAAATGACATCATACATGTTTTCACAAATGTATGGTTAAGAATGGCCTGAGACTCTATTTTTAGCATACATATAACAAGAAAAAATACAATGTTAATTAACAAAATATTCTTACCTCTGTCCTTTCAATAGTTCATTAGGAAATAGTAAACAATATTCTGACATTCTGGAATATTTCTTTTTATGGTCAACTAATTTCATTCTAGAAATCTTATGAAAGAAAATTATTGTCTAATGGAATCTATTTATCTATCTATCTATCTATCTATCTATACATATATTAACAAATAAAAATAAAGATCAGTAAATGTCGTTTTTTTAAAAAAATCAAGTTGTTCTCTCTTATACTCCCTCAAAGCCTACCC
>NW_007730308.1:135589-136933 GCF_000696425.1 Galeopterus variegatus | reverse complement strand
GGGCATGAATAATATTCCACATAAGTGATAAGAAACAGCTTTTAAAAATTACCATTTGCTTTTCTCTTAATTCTTCACATTCATCATTAAATAAGTCAATTTACGTTTTAGCAGTTAATCCTTAAATATTTCTAGGATATTATCTGCTATGCATTTTTTATGAGCCAATTTATTTTGTATCTTAAAAATTACCCATTTAGATGACAGTGATATAGACATCAAATACCATTTGTTATCAATCATGTATTTTCTCATTTACTTAATTGCAATTGTACTATGAGAAATTATCCTCACAAATGATAAAGCAATAGGATAATATATACAAGTGGGTTCATCAAAGTGTTCTTTGTAACTAAAAATCGGAAGTAACCTAAATGTTCATCAGTAGGGGACGTGTTAAACATATTATTATAATTATAATAATAATAATAATAATAATAATAATAATTATTATTATTATTATTATTATTATTATATAACTATTCCATGGCATAACGAGGCACTAAAATGAATATTTGTTAATGGGAAAAGATGTCCACAAAATACTGTTAAATAAAAAAAGAAAATTATAAAATAGTGAGGTCCATAATCCTATACTTGAATAAAATAGATATTTGAATATATATACAGAATAAATTAAATGCTAAAATATGAACAGAAAGGTATTTGTGAGTGGAATTTATGAACAGTTTTTATTTTCTTTACAGATTTTTGTATTATATACCTCTTTTGCAATAAGCATACCTCACACTTGAATCATTTCAAAAGCTATATTTCTGTTTGGCACATACACACATAAAGACATGTACATATACATGAAACAAATTAATTTTGTAGTTGTAGAAAGTCATCCAAGTATTTATTAGAAAATCATGGTGAGCCCAAGAAGTCTCGCAATGGTTATCAGAGACTCTGGAGCCAGACTGCCCGGGCTACAATTTTATCTCTGTTAATTCAAGCACTGTGACCTTGGGAAAATCCCTTAATCTCTCTGCCTCAGTTTCCTCATCTAAATAAAAGGGATAATAATAGTTTCAATCACAAAGAGTTTTGGTGAGGATGAAAGGAGTTAATCCAGTAATAAATAGGAAGAAAGGCAGTATACTTTTAATCCTAGATTTAAAATGCTAAATTATTTGGCAATGAATTATAAATATCCATCTATTTTAACCAAATACTCTATTTTTGAATCGTTCTAAAGTAGTTTCAGCAGGTTTTGTCTCCCTCATCAAGAATTCACATTAGATAACTACAAGCTACTCTGTTTATGTCCAGCTAAGCTCAGAAAGATAATTCCTTGAGAACAGATTATTTTATGGGCCTTTTGTCTACCAAGACTTTTTT
>NW_007730308.1:127359-135291 GCF_000696425.1 Galeopterus variegatus | reverse complement strand
AAAGAGTTTTGGTGAGGATGAAAGGAGTTAATCCAGTAATAAATAGGAAGAAAGGCAGTATACTTTTAATCCTAGATTTAAAATGCTAAATTATTTGGCAATGAATTATAAATATCCATCTATTTTAACCAAATACTCTATTTTTGAATCGTTCTAAAGTAGTTTCAGCAGGTTTTGTCTCCCTCATCAAGAATTCACATTAGATAACTACAAGCTACTCTGTTTATGTCCAGCTAAGCTCAGAAAGATAATTCCTTGAGAACAGATTATTTTATGGGCCTTTTGTCTACCAAGACTTTTTTTATGATCTAGACTGAGTTTTGAATACAAAATTTTAAACTAAATATAACACAACAGGCAAATACAATTCAATAAATCATGTTGTCATTGATTTTACCACCTTCTTCACACAAAATATAGCTTTTACTCAAAATCTATTTTAAAAGTCTTTCCATTTTATCCAAAATTCCCATAAAAGTTTAATTCACGATTACTATGCATCTTTTTTTAAAGTGTTAGCAAAATTATCAAATGGATTTTGCCTTTCAAAAATATATTCAGACACTTCAAAAAGTTCATGGAAACATTCATATTTTCTTTTAATTCTACTTTTCCATAAACTTTTTGAAGTACCCTGTATCTTCATGTCCTTAGCATTTTCTGTTTAACCATGATGTTATAGATAGGTAAGTTTCCACGGTATGAAATGGTTTATCTTTTTCCTAATTAATATGTCCAAATTAAAACTTCAAAATTGAGAAACTACGTTATTAAGGAGGCAAGTTGACATGTAAAACTACATCTGACAGGTGTTTGATCATCCTGACATGAATTATGATGCCAAACGCTCAATTTATCACAAGTGTTCGGTCCTTACAAAAACAAAACAAAACTAAGATTCCTCTGCCTCACTCCAAACCACTTACAACAACATAAACAAAATATAACAAAGATAACGTATTGTGGATTTTTTTCCAACATAAAGTTATATTCCAGGTTCCATTTATTTGTAAATTATAGTCAATTATAAGCATCTATAAATGATGTTGCTTCTCTTAAAGAGATTCTTCAAACTTTACTGAAGCAATCTTCATCTCCTTGAACTAATACAACTAGATGCAGCAGTACCCAGCTTGCTTAGCCTCCTTGAGTTAACTGGTAGACCAGTCTAGTAATCAATGTCTTTGCCTATAAATACTTAATGAAAGTTCTCAGAATCTAAGGAAAGGGAGAATAAAAGAATATGACAATGGAAACAATATTTACTCTTTGGGTAGGAAGAAATAACAAAACCCACAAAAATCTAAGACAAAAAATTTTGTGGCATCTTAGGTAATAAACACACCTGTCAAATCCATCCACCAGACTGGGCTCTGCTTGAAAAATACTAGATTCTCATCACAACTATGTATCTCACAGCTGACACATTTTTGAATCATTCTGCACCTGTGCTCCTGAAACGTGGGCCATCTTCTGTGTACTCTTTACTTCCAACATCTAAGAACACTCAACAATGGGTTCCTTTGGGGACCCTGTTATCTCCTGACTCATGCACTCTGTGAAAAAAAGGAACTGAGCAAAAGATAGTTATACAGGAAATAATTAACAGATACTGCACTAAAGGATACCATTTCACAGTGACTACAAGCCCAATTCACTAAGATACGTCTGCTTCCCCTGCCTTAGAAACCTGGGCCAGCAGAACTAAGTCAGACTTCACAAACAGTGTAGATTACAAAAAAGATTTTTGTTTGTTTGTTTTTAAGTGCTTTTACAAAATACTTGGGCCAATGAAGCTGACTAAAAAAAAAAAAGAAAGAAATTAGACTACTAGAAAATCCAATTAGTCAAACCAATAAAACCATACTTACATATGTATCAAATTGGCTTTGTTTTCTACTGTCAGAAATGGTACATCAATGTAAAAGATAAATATCAATATAGAAAAAAAAGCTTCCTAAATTTTATTTAGGAAAAACAGTTAAAAATGGTCATATTCACTATTACACATAACTAATTCAATTCATGAACTATACTTTTAAAATAAAAGCTAAAATATATTTGAGTTTCCTAATAGATGACAACAGAAATGCATCTAGATAGGACAAAAGCACAGAGTTGTACAAGGATTGTTAATCTCTAGACATAGTAAATAATTTTTAATAGTTTATTTTTCCCTTAGGCTGATAAAATATCAACTGCTACCTAAAGAGAAATCTGATCGACATGGCCTAAAATCACTGTTTCATAGCTAGCGATTAGAAAGGTAAATACATCCTGTTTTTCCTTATGCAGTCTGTTCTCTTTGATATTTGACATATGCACACATAAAAAGTTCAAATGGGGTCAGAAAAATGGTTATGTACGTAAACATTTTGTAAAGTCAATATTATCTATAGGATAACTGAAATTCTGCTTTTGTTTTAATTAAATATGAAGCAAAACAATAAATATCACTTTTCACTGAGATCATCTTGAATTTAAAGAAGTCCCTGCAGGCTTCTGTCAGTGGTTGTAAAGGCATTCAACACTGTCGTTTGTTTGAACGTCTGTTTGGCTGCCAATGGACTGTCCCAAAAAGAACATTTTTGCATCTCAAAAGGCCGTCCTGTATCAACAATCTTTAAACTATAAACTTAATGCCACTAAAGAAAAGGGGAAATAACACCTGCATTGTCCTGTCATGGTGTCACATTCACAAAAGGAGCAAATAATCAGACGACTTTTACTTATCTAGCACTCTGCACCTGAGGATCTCCAATGGCCTGACAAACATTAATTAACCAAGCGGCACAACACTCCTGTGAGTAGACAGGCTGTAGGATCCTCTCGCAGAGACAGACGGATGCAGATCCTGGGAGGCCCTTCCTCTGACACTCAGGGGCTCATTGTGGAACTCAACTCCCACAGGCCCAGGCTGAACATCTCTGCTGAAACCAAGCGGCCTAAAATGCAGATGTTAAAACTGACAAACTTTCTTACATAAATTTACACTGGCAACTAAAATCTATCTCAAAGAGATTTATTTTTCCCCTAGGTGCATGAACAAAGTGGTCTAATATCCAATCTATTTTATTAAATGCATTTATGAACAAGTGAAAAATAAGAAATCTTCGTGAAATTTAATGACTGATTTTTTTTGTCCCTACTAATGTGGTTATCAGATAAAAGACAAAACTTTCTGCATAATCAAATCCAATCTAAAACTTCCATTACGAGAACATAATCTAGAACTTCCTATCCAGGAAATAATAAGACTAACACAGTTGCATCTGCACAGGAGTTTAAACAAATAAATAAATAAAAATATACACACATACCTCTATGTAAATATACATCATGGAAGAAACTGGTTAGAAAAGGACAGAAAAGGACACACAATTGTATGTGAGTCCTGACTACACTATTTAGTTTAAAATGAGAAAAGAAGTACTTATTGGAATATATGAAATGAATTGAAGCTTACTTTTAGCACAGGCAATGTCAAATATGTAAACCTTTTCATGGAGTCAAATTTTAAATCTAAATGAAAACACTGGGTTTTCAAAACATTAAATCTGATGGCCATTTTCAGGAGTTTACTCATGTTTTATAAGGTCTATTCTAGAAGTTTTAGAAGAGTATAAAGTTCTCATATAAGATTGGACTATTGCTAGCAAAGATTCTAAAGACTTTAATATTTCTTCCTACTCAGAAAAGAAAATACCCAATTATTTTATAGAAATATTGTGTAGTTAATATGCAATAAAAAGCCAGATTTTCATAAAGCAATTAATAAGATAAAGCTTATGTTAACATGCGTCATACTCAAAGCTCAATGGCCATCACAGGTGACATACACAAGTTAAATACTTTTATAACAAGATCAATTTCATACTAATAACAAGAAAAAATATAAAGACATTCATGAAATAAAAATACACATAAATAATTTGATATTAAACACAAAACTAAAAAAAGGAGAAAACTACTACTAATTTCAAAAAGAACATTTTAAAATTTTAGCTCTTCTTGTGATTCTTATATTTCCTTCCTCACTTTGAAAAGCAAACTGTCATTACTAAAACCAGTAAAAAAAGACATGTATCAGAAAGACTAATACTCTGAAAGTAATAACCCTAACTACAATTCGGCCTATTATTTAAAAATGTTTTCACTATCTACCAGCATGGTGTTGAAATATTTTAAATCAACATTTTCTGTTGGACAAATTTTCTATACTTAATTTGTGATATCACTCTGTATAGTATTTTAAGATTGCCAAGATTTTATACTTAGTATCAGAAACTACATGTATAAATATATTTATACATACATTCATACAAAAATTCACAATGGGCTCTGCTTTTTAACTTTCTTAGGTGTCTTAAAAAGCTCATCAACTAAGATACATACACTCAAAAAATTTAAATTCAGTTAATAAACTAAATATTGCACAATAAACTAAATTGGCTACCCTTCCAATTTCAAATATCCAATAAAATTGGTGATTTCCAAAAGCACTACTCAAATACAAAATGTGAATTTTAAAGAGTCAAATTTTACTAAAATCAGAGAAGAATGATTTGAGGCTCTTTAAATATATATATATACACACACACATATATATATTTAATGTTACCAGCTCTCTGAAATTTAATAGGTGATAGCCTTTAAAGATCATAAATCATACGGTTAGAAATTGGGCTACAATTAGAAATAATTAGAAATAGGGTAGAACATGGCTGAGAAGTCTTTTGCTGAAGATTTCCTACTTTCAGCAGCTAACATGGAGGAAACAGACCATTGAAATGATGCAATAGAAACTTGAAGTCAGGCAATTAAAGAAATGGAGGAATTGAGAAAAACAATTTTTTAGAAAAGTATTATCCCCAACCTGCTAGAAAAAAATGTAACTACCATGCTCAGGTTTTTGACTCCATTGCTTAATCAATTATTTATCATTCCAAATTCTTAGCGTATACAAACAGTGGCAGAAAAGGTAATATTCCGGAAATAATCTAAAAGAGTCAAACAATTTGTTATCAAATGAAGATTTCACAGATGAAAAAAATTAAGTGGAAAAAAGAAGGGAGGGGGGCTCTAGTGACACAGATGAAAGAACCCAAGTACACCACACTCTAAAGACACAGTATGAAATTAATAAAATGTAGGACATTTCATTCCTGCCTGTGACTAGAATCCTTAAGTCACTTGAGACCAGAAGAGTATGACATGCTAAGACAATGAGTATCCACAATTATAAAAATGCAGCTCCACATATACTTATTTGAAGGAAGCTGCCTGAATTGAACCTCATTTCCAAGCGCACAGGAACTATTTCTTTCCTGTCCAAAGTTATGTGCAATGAACTGGCTCCTTCCCTGCAGGAAGGATTCTTTTGTTTCTCAGTGTGCAGGGGGCATCCCTTCTTCTGCATTCACGCCCTTCTCTTAGCTCCAGGGCATGACTGCAGATGGAAAAGTAACAGCTTTTATAATTAACTGTACACCTCTCAGGGGCCTTTCTCAACTCCACGAGAGAATGCCTGAGAAGCAGTTAGGCTTAAGAGAACGTGCGGGAAATGAGAGCAGAGCAGCCCAGCAGACACTGGGAAGAGCAATTTTTCTTCTCAGGATACACCTAGAGAGACCTCAGTGGTTTCTGGCCTGCAGGTCAAAGTACTGGGCTGACAACTCTATTTCCTAGCCAGATCTTTTGTAAAGGTTAGTTAGTTTCTGATCCTACCTTCTATGCACGAACAAAACTTTCAAACCATCCAGCAAACGCAAAACTTTCTCAGAGTTAAGGTGAAATGTTGAAGTGGTGGTGCCTTAGGCAAAAACCAAGTAACATATTGGCAGCTCCTGAATTTTCTAAAGGAGAGAAATATTTCCTTAAATATTTCTTGACAATGCTGAGGTTACATAGCACGAAGAGAGTAATGGAGGTTCTTACTCAGAGGTTTTGTTTTGTATTTCTACGTGAAATTATGTCTGTTTCCCTAAAAGATCCCGAGAATATAAAACGCACAGTAGTCTTCTATGGACGCTCTTCGCAACATTCGCATCTAGGTTTTTCCCTCATTTTTTTCTGCTCCTCTTGGCAACTAAGCAACAAGCATTGTCATTCATACACATTTATACCATTGGGTTTTTTTTTTTTCTTCTTTTTTCTGCAGCTGGCTGGTATGGGGATCCAAACCCATACCTCGGTGTTATCAGGCTGTGCTCTAACCGAGCTAACCTGCTAGCCCTATACTGTGGGGTTTGTAAACCACTACATTTTCTGTATTAACATCTGACCAAAGACTTCATATTCCTAGTGATTCAAATCTCTGCTAACTTCCTTATTAACCATATACTGTGTCATATGCACCTTAAAATTTAAAAGCCTTTTAGTTATTTTAATATAACTGATGTGCTTCCTTCTGGGATTCTAAATCTCTCTTCTCCAAGTGCGGCCTTGTTGTTTTGCACAATCACCAGGAATGATTAACCAACATCCAGTGTGAGCTAAGAGCAAAGACAGGCAAGTGACTGCCTACCACCGTATCAAGTGTGGGCCCAGCACACGCAAGCACATGCCAGCTACTTTTCTGCCACTCTGGCCTTATAAGAATAAATCCCCAGATTGGTACAGATCATTTAGTTTCACTTCATAAAACATAATACTGAATACAGAGCACGTGTGTTCCCCATTTTCCCTTCAAAATATATGAATTATTTAAAAATTAAACCTTCCTACCCGTAACAGGGACTGGGATTCATCCTTGGACTTGCTTTCTCCAGATGCAGGATACTGCTGGGTGAGGGCCCCGGGCTTCTCTCCGCCAGCTGGCGCCCCCTGCAGGAACCCCTTGGTCTCGACAGCCAAGCCGTAAATAGGTCGCGCCAGATGGGCAGCTTCCACACTGGGGCTATCCCTTAGAGTCTTTGTCTGCTCTTGGGTGCCGGCCACAGGCGTCAGAAGCCCCAGGCTTGCTTGGGTATAGGACGGACTGCCCCGTAGGATGTCTGCCCCTCTCCAAGTCACGCTGCGAAGGTCATCACTGGAACTGTCAGTCCAAACTTTCTCTTTGAGCCCGTCCTTATCTTCTAGCTTCTCTCTCTTCACCACACTCTCAGAAACTGGCTCTCCCATTTTAGAGTCTGGATTTAGCAGACTGTAGACCTTGAGGTCAATTTTGGGCTCCTCCTTGATGGTGGATATGGCATGACCGTCCTCTTCGCCATTGGCTGTAGTGATGTCCTGTTCCTGGCAGTGAACAGTGTTGAAGTGCTCCAGTAGTGACTGAGTATCTGCAGCTGTAAAACTGCACTGACGGCATTTGTAGCAGCTGTGCGCTCTCCTGCAGAAGAAGAGAACAGTCACTGCAAATCCAGCATTCTGAAAGGTTTTGGTTTTTTAATAGTCTTTGAGCACCTGAATTTTATCTCATGCAATGTTGTATGTAGAACAAAATACAGTATTCTCAACACCCAGAAACTGGAATGCAATTACCTAGCATTTTCAATTCTACACAAAGAATTTAAAGTTCCTTTTTATTATATTAGCAGTAACGGGCACGAACACACACACACACACACGCACACACACACTCACAGGCTGTGTGCACACACTCCAGCTGATTAGCACTAAAACTAGGTTGGACACACACGCACACACACACTCACAGGCTGTGTGCACACACTCCAGCTGATTAGCACTAAAACTAGGTTGGTTTGCTTTATTATCGAATGACCTGCTATGTTCATTTTACCTTGATGGATAGTCATCAATTCTAGTTATTTAAGTCAATATTCATATGTTTTTACACCCGATTTCATCAATGGACTTTTCACTTTCTGTTTACTTAAACTAAATTGAAGGGTTTGTTTTGGGATTTTTTTTTTTTTCACTGTAAATACACTTATATTTCTTTTTTTTTTTTTTTTTTTTTTTTTTTTTTTG
>NW_007730308.1:125465-126818 GCF_000696425.1 Galeopterus variegatus | reverse complement strand
GGAGCGCTGCCACGCTCCCAAGCGGCGCACTGTAGCAGTGCGCCACCGGGCCGGCCCTAGGGCAAATGTTTGACTAACAAAGAAGAACAGGTACTACATTGTAAAAGGCATACCAGAAAATACACAAATATTTGGAATAAGGCATACTTTCTTTAACCAGAAAAGCCTTGTATGACTCTCTAAATAAATACCATGGGAAAGAAACACTTCCTACTTCCCTGATATAATGTGCTATGAGTTACCAACTTAAAGTAATAAGATTAGTTCTGTTAGCGATTACCTAAAGCTATATAATGTAATACAGGTACTCATATGTGTAGTTGTAAATAATCATCAAAATATTACTTTGCCAGGCCTGAGTAAACATAGGTGAATAAAAGATCCATAGTCCTTGCCCACCTGATGCTTATAGTCTAGTCAAGAATGGCAAACTTCACATAAGACTATAAGTAAATAAGTACAAAGAGTGATATGCCTAAGACTGAAATGGATAGAATGGTAACAGGAGTGAGAGGGCTGCTTAGTGTTGTCAGGAAGGACTGTCTGAGAAAGATAAATAAAATCAAAGGGTAAAAAGCAGCTATTTTTGTTGGAGGAGAACAAGGGGAAAGGGAGCATGTTCTAGCAAGTCTGAGATAGCAAAAGAGGCCATTGTGGCTTTAGAAGAATAAAGGAAAGGACGAATGTCAATCAGCAAGCTGGAACGGTCATCCAGAGGTTTGTAGGCTGTGGTAGGGACGGAGGGCATCTTCAAAAGTAAAAGAAAGCAATAAACAGGGAGTAGCATGGTCAAATGCATGTTTTAATTACTTTGGGACTGTATTAGTTTCTATATTAATAATTTCCATTCCCTCCCAAGACATGTCTGGTGGTTGAAATCACAATAGAATGTTTGTTCCTATTTTAAGGAAGCAAATTTCAAAGGTATAAGACATGTAACAAAATGTCAGCAAGTATTTGTGGAGAGTACTTAATGTAGCACACAATTAAGAGCTTACATTTTGATGTATAAATATGGATATTTAACTTTACTTTTTATAGAAGATTGTTTTCTATATTTTCTCTTATTTTTCTTCATTGTTTAAGTAGTAAATATAGATATAACAAATGACAAATAATTTGATGATAAATTGACCATCAAAATACAATATTTAGGGGCCGGCCCGGTGGCGCACTGGATAGTGCGCCGCTTGGGAAGCGCGGCGGCGCTCCCGCCCGAGGGTTCGGATCCCACATACAGACCGGCTCCCCCCCCCTGGCCGAGCGAGGCGCGGGAGCAACGCCGAGGGCTGCGATCCCATTGCCGGTCCCCGGTCCGGCGCGCGGGCCACCCTGCGGGCTGCGATCCGTTGC
>NW_007730308.1:98940-124628 GCF_000696425.1 Galeopterus variegatus | reverse complement strand
GGCGGGTACGGGGGCAACACTGAGGGTTGCGATCTGTTGCCGGACACGGAAAAAAAGACAAAAGACAAAAAATAAATAAATAAATAAAAAATAAAAAATAAAAAATAAAATACAATATTTAAATAATTTTCTCAAGTGGAAATGGCCTAACCCTAAAGTCTAGGATATTTACGCCCAAAGTAAGAATCTTGTCACCAATGTCAAGGCCAGAAAATCCAAAGACAGGATTAAGGTCACAAAGGACAACAGACAAGACTTAAACTTAGGACCTAGAACCTCTGGGAACCTCATCCAACGAACTTTCTCACCAAAACCAAATTCTAGTATAATCCAATGGGATATAATCTCATAAATACAAAATTGTACAAAAAAAAAAAATTGTATGTTTATGAAGCCCGGAGGTGAGGACAAAAATAGATTTATCAGAATGGTTAAAGTCAAAACATACCCAGGAAATACCCTACTGAAGATATTCTTCATAATCTATTGAGCTATGAATATTAAAAAGAAGCAAACCAACTTCCAAAGCACACCAGCAAGCTCCGGATACACCACCCCCAGACAGTTCTAATGAACTCCCTCCCCACCTTGGCAGCCAGTTTGTGGTTCCCTGACAAGGTGAAATCTCTGCTTCAAATCTCTAATGGGATCCCTGCCTATAAATTAAGACTGTAAATTATCATTGCCACTCCTACCAAAACTGGTAGCTCTAGTGCAAAAATTCCAAAGGATTATACTAAAACAATTTCCAGGAACAAAGACTGTAAATTGTAGGGCAACAAGAATGAGAAAGTATCAACATACAAGAGAAGAAATACAAAATTCTACAGCACCACACAGTAAAATTATCTTAAAAACAGCAGACTCTCAGTTCTTGCTGGAGAAGCAGTTTAGCACACTTAAGAGTGCAGACTCTTGGATCAGAATGCCTGAGTTTCCATCTTGGCTCTGTATTTGAATAATTTACTGAACCCACCTCAGCTTTCTCATCTGCAAAATGAAAATAATAGTGCCTCTTGATAGGCTTATTGTGAATAATAGTGTCTCTTGATAGGGTTATTGTGATTACTAAGTAAATAACACTTGTAAGTAAATAAATAAGGGTTAACCAGTACAAATCCCAAAATTAAATAAAGCCCCCCCTGTTGCATGTCAATCTGCATTTAAACTTACAAATTTTTACTTTGGTATCATTCTTTTCCATGCCCCTGTGAACCTCAATCATGACAAACATTATTCTTAAAACCAAGCTTATTTCCTACAAGATTCTTTGCTTTAGGACTTTGTCAGGTACAACATATTCCGTCTTTTTTGCTTCACCTAGTGGTGTTCAATGGCCTAAAAGAGTGAGCAGTTTAGCAGTTTATGGCTTAACTGACAAACTTTACTCTCTTTTCATCGATAGTAGTCAGACCCAGAGTCGTAAGACTTTGAATAACAAAGATAGTAAGGACATTACCTGTGTTTTATTAAAGTCTTGGGAGTCTTTTTTGCTTCACCTAGTGGTGTTCAATGGCCTAAAAGAGTGAGCAGTTTAGCAGTTTATGGCTTACCTGACAAACTTTACTCTCTTTTCATCGATAGTAGTCAGACCCAGAGTGGTAAGACTTTGAATAACAAAGATAGTAAGGACATTACCTGTGTTTTATTAAAGTCTTGGGAGGTAGGGGATGTCTTGTGAGTGTATTCACTAAAGTGGTTTAGAGTACAATATATCTAGTAATATAGATAAAGTTAAGATTACAAAGCTTCGATATCTACTTATTCAGAAATCTAGAATGTTCTTGAGCCACCCCATCCCTTCACAAAATAAAGACGAATGCATCCAACCTTTCCCCATTATTTGACTTTTATTTCCTCTCAAATACACAAGGTTCTCAGCCTCTGTTCAGAAAATGAGTCCATCACAAAGTATCATACTCTGAGACAAGGTGTCTGGGTCTTCTAGGTGTTCTAGTTCTTTAAATACCTGTCCGAGGGGACAACTCCCTGACTCCTGACAGGTCTCAGCAAGAGCTGCCTCATCTGCCCCACAGAGGAGAACTTGATCCGACACACCTAGGCATGATACAGAGGCTGGACAACTGTCAGCATGCAGAGAGGAGCGGGGGTAACGGGTGTACAGCCAAAAGGAGACAGAAATCGCAGAGGTTACGTTTTCAGTGAGAACCAGGTTCTACGTTGGAAAGGAATGCACATTTTTACAGGAAGGATATTAAAATAAGGTTGCAATAACAAGCTCAATTCACACATCCTTTCTTTGGAGAGTTCAAAGCACTCACACCTATGTGATCTCACATTCCACAGAAATACAGGGCTCATTTTACAGATAGTAAAATGAAGAAATAATGCCTTGCCCATTTAGTCTATATCAAGTCAAGAATACAGGGATTCTAACTCTCACATCAATGTTCTATTTTCCTATTCTCTGCCACTTAAGTTTTTCACATTATACAAAAATAAATGAAATTACTGATAATATGGAATGAAAACATGGGGGATGGGAAAGGTCTTCTAACTGATAGAAAAGAGGCTGATTACAACAATGCCACTGCAAATTGAGAGGTTTCTTAGCAATACAGAGTCCAAGGCCGCCTCAATCTTCTGATTCAGAAGGTCCTGGGCACAACCTGAGAATCTGAATTTTTAATGAGGTCTCTAGGTGACAGCAATACAGGGACCAGTGTCTATAAACTACATTATTAGGTATATCATGATTCTAAACAACTTCATGAATAAACTCACAAGACATTCCCAATCACCCAAACACAGTCAATTCCTTAAGATTCTGGGTCTGGCTACTATTACTGAAAAGAGAGTAATGCTTGACAATTAAGGAGTAAACTGCTAAACTGCTCAATCTTTCAGGCCATTGAACACCACCAGGTGAAGCAGAAAAGGCAATTTGCTGCAAAGTACTCTTGAGTTCTGAACAACTCCTTTCTCCTTACAATATCAGTCCTAAATAAATGATAGAAAACATATTAAAAAGACAACATTACTTTCAAAAGTTTGGAGCAATATAAGCTTTCCAATAACCTATACTTAATATCTACAGCAGTGCTTTTCAAATTCTAATATGGACAGGAATCACCTGGGAATCTTCCTAAAATTCAGATTCTGATTCCAGAAGTCTGGAATATTCTGCATTTCTTACATGCTCCCAGATGATGCTGACACAGTTGGCCCCTAGACCATACCTTGAGTAGGCATGGTCAGAAATAACTTCAAGACAGGTATGAGTTAGCTTGATATGACCTCTCAGTATATATACTCAGCACTTCTAGAACAATCTCAAATCATCTTTTAATGATGGACATTGTTTTCCCTCTTAAAGAACATACAATATCACCCACCAATTAATGTTGAGAGGAAATATTAAAAGGTTTATAAATTAAGACAACAAACATGAAATTGTCAAAAATAATCCCAAACCAAACCAAAGTATTTTTTCTATTATAAAAAGATACAGTATTTTTGCTCTTGTTCATGGTTACTATTTGATGTGTGCTGTTTGATAGTCAATGCAATGTTCCCAGCTTGTTCAGGAATTAATTCCTAAAAGATTTGGGCATATCCTAAAGCATCTATCATTCTCTCAAAAATAACTGGAAAGACCTTAAACATATCTCTAAAGAATAACAACAGATTATTGTAAGCCCTGGTATAAGAAACATTACTCAAGAAAAAAAGTTTAGTCACTGTGAAACTACTTTAGTTTGGACTCTCCTCTAACCTACTAAATGCATTTTATTTTGTCAGCATTAATATGAAAACCTCAGAGAGGTTCAGGTAGTTTTTCCACCAGGTCTCAAGACTTGCCTTAATCACCCCTCATTCATAAAGACTTCTCAAATGACTCAATCCAAGAATAAAGCTAGTGTCCTCTGAATTGCTCTAAAACTTTGTCTTCCTCTCAGGACTTTTTACACACTGGCTTTACTAAACTGTTATGTATATCTTCCTTTACAGATATGCTGTAATTGCCTTAAGATCAAGGCCAAAGCTCACACATCTCTGTGTCCTCCCCGCTTCAGAACATCTAGATAGTCTGTAAATACCTGCTAAATGACCAAAGGATGAACTATAGCTCCAGAAGTGTTCAGGGTGCTGGATTTAATACGTAGAGTCATAAAACAGCAGAGAAATATTAAAAGCACACATATTTTGCAGATGGTATATTTTGAGTGGTCCTCTGAATAAACTCTTCATTATTTAAACACTCTTAGAACTTCTGGATACATTAAACCAAACTAATTTAAAAGATACTACAGGGCCGGCCCGGTGGCGCACTGCTACAGTGCGCCGCTTGGGAGCGCGGTGGCGCTCCCGCCAAGGGTTTGGATCCCACATACAGACCGGTTCCCGCTCACTGGCTGGGCAAGGTGCGGGTGCGACACTGAGGGTTGCGATCCCGTTGCTGGTCCTGGTCCGTATGGGCGCGACACTGAGGGTTGCNAAAAAAAAAAAAAGATACTACAAATAATATGCTTTGCATTAATTTAAATTCTATACCCTGATGCCAACTGGATAGCAAACTCTTTTCTCAGGCTACCTGAGGAAAAAATATGCCATTCTGTAGTTCTTCTCAGTCTAGGACTGCCAGATAAAACACAGGACACCCAGTTAAATTAGAATTTCAGACAATAAACAAATAATGTTTATAGTAAGTATGTCCCATGCACTATTTAAGACATACTTATATAAAATCTCAGTATGTCCCATATGATATTGGACAATGAGGAGATGAATCAAAGAAACTGATGAAAGAGCTAAATCATGCCTTGTTTCCAGGAAAAACGACATCAAGCTGCATAAAAAGACCAAATTGTTCTTAATTCTAGTGATTTAGAAATTCTGTGAGAAGAGATGTCTATTCCTTATCCTATTTTATAGAATTTTTATGTACTAAAAAACCCACTTATTTCAGATCCCCCCATATTTCATTGCAAAGTGGCTTTTTATCCTAATAGTAGTATCTTATTCATGAATAGAAATTATTATAAATTATTTCCATAATTTGTAAAGGACAGAGGAATGCTTCTAGAAAAAAAAATCACCTAAAAGAACGCTACTCATTTTACTGTACTCTGATAATATTCCTACAAGGGTACTTCAAAAGTTCATGGAAAAAATGGAATTGAAAATAATATGAATCTTTCCATGAACTTTTTGACATACGATCGCAGTTCCATAATAAACAGTTCTGAGTGATGCTTTGTTTTTCTCAGTTAAAAATGTGAAATTCCAGAAATTTATGCCATCACGTGAAAAGTTCTTTACTGAATAACTATATACCACTTGGAATAGTTTTTCTTCTTCAATCACTAAATGTAGCATCAAAGTAAATGAAGAATCCATAAATACTAATTAGCTAATGAAAGGAATTTTTTGATCTTTATAGAATCAAACAACTACAGATAAATTATCACAGAATAAGGGTAAATAAAGGTGATTTAAATATTTAAATATAGTTCAGTAGATCTGACATCTAATAAAGTCCATCATGTTTGTAACCCATAATTTGTGGCTATAAAAGTCTACCACGTGCCACTTGACATAGTTGCTACTGTCGAATGATGAGATGAAAACAGGAGGAGAGCATTTGAGGGAAATGGAAAAAAATGGAATTACAGGTGGATAATCAGATCGATCTTTTAGAAGTTGGAAATATAATATTCGGTCTTAGTTAAGTGGGGAGAAGCAAACTACAGAAAATAATCTAAGAAAAAATTTTAATTCTGAACGAGTAAAAGTCCATTTAGTCCACTCATCTTGCATTAATAAACTGAAATAATCTGATTAGTATTTACTCATTTGGACCAACTGGCTTCTGGGGGAAGACAGGAGGGAAGCTTTCATCTTTAAGTGGTAGAAGAAAATACAACTCATGTCATATCTGAAAAATTCCAACTTATCCAAAAGGAAAACATTCCCTACCAAATGTTCAAAACAGAAAGATAAGCGTTTCCATAAAATGGACAGTAAACGAGGAATGCAAAGTAATTTATACAAACTAGTATGAAATAAAAATCACAGCTAAAATTCACCGAGTTCCAAGGCTTGATAACTGTTCTTGCACAAAGTTTTAGGAACTATTAAATCTGAAATTTCTAATAAATAATGAGGAATGCAAAGTAATTTATACAAACTAGTATGAAATAAAAATCACAGCTAAAATTCACCGAGTTCCAAGACTTGATAACTGTTCTTGCACAAAGTTTTAGGAACTATTAAATCTGAAATTTCTAATAAATAATGTATACAAATAAGGTAATGCCATTTTTGGGTTATTTTCTTGATGGACTATAGTATGCTGTGTAACTTTTTGCCTCAAAATGGGAGTTTTCAAATTGGACTATTAGGTCTATTTTTCAAGGTATTACAGGCAACTGATTTATTAGGTATTGTTTAAAAAACACAACACATGACATACACAAATCTAAATATACCCATCATGGCCCTTACCCTTTTAAAAAGTCTTTACTAATGCACCTTGTACTTGGCATTTTCAGATGTGTTGATATTTAAATGTTTACCATAAAAATCTAATCTAATTCTATAGTATTAGCAGAGCACACACTCCATGTTCTTTCACAGAGCTCTTTTAAGGTAGAGACTGAGCAGTAGCTACACTAACTCGAATACCTGCTGTACCCAATGTTAATTTTTTCAGCCTGAGTTTATACATATTTTATGTCTAAAAGGTACAATGTTTAAAAATGTTATAATGCATTCATAAATCTCCTAATGAGCAGGTCCTTATCGTCACATACACTACCAAAAAAAAGTGTGTTTTTCCAGATTCCAGTCAAGAACGAACATTTTAATATTTGTAGGTAGACAATAATTTTATTACTGATTTTTAAGTAGTTTAATAAGGGAGATTGAGCATTTATTCATGTATTTACTGAACATGTACATTGATCAAATTGATGCCTCATTTTTTATTTAAAAAAATTTTCATGTAATAGTAATGACACAGATATATATATATGTATATACATATATATACACACATACACACATATATTTATATCTAGGTACACAAATTAAAAACTAGAACCTAATGAGAGAATCATAGAATATCATTTTATATAGATAGCTAAAGATCTTTATATACAGATAGATCTATAAATGGATAGACATAGATAGAGATTATATATTAAAAATAATATTTATGGTACAGTTGAATATATTTATTTGAATATGTAAGCACACATGTATATGATTCTATATATGTATATAGTTTTGTTTTACTCCTTTTGGGACTTACATAAAATGCCATCCAGCTGCAAACAATCTTCTTCATATGTTTTTATTTAGCCAAAATTATGCTCAAGATACATCCATGTTGTAGTCATCTGTCATTTATTCAAATTCATTACTGTATAATATTCTGCTGCATGAAAATTCTATAAATTATTTAATTTCTCTGTTACAATAGACAGTTTGTTTTTTTGTGGTTTTGTTTTTGATTTATTTTTCTTTTGACTGTTTTGTTCTTTCAAAAAATACAATTATGAACATTTTTACACAAGTTTCCCAGTACACCTACGCAAAAGGTTTTCTTCTGAGGAGTAAAATTATGTAGTCATTGAGAATAAACATCTGATATTGCCAGAATTTTCCAAATTCACTTTCCAAAGTCATGCACTGACTGTTTCTGTCCCTTATAATCCCTTTTTTTAATCCCAAAATCTATGTTTTCTGAGACCAATAAAATGATCTCATTTTTGGTTTGGTTACTATTTGCTTTGTATAACTTCATCTATCTTTATCTTTTTGTTATTCAGATTTAACTAAATTGCACTGAGTCAAAGGATATGTTTTATGTCATGTTCTTTCTGGAATCTGATTTCTTTTTGGCTTAATATGAGTCAATTTTCATAACTAGTCTATATCTGATTGATAAGCATGTACATGTAATTGCTGGATGAAGGATTTACATATTTTTATTAAATTAAATTTGTTAGTTCATTGTTCATATCTTTTAAGTTTTGAAATTTTTTTTCTGCTTAACCTTTAATGAGTAAGAGATGCTTCTTAAAAATTTCCACTGTGTTTGTGGTCTGTCATATTTTCCCTACAGTTTCTCTATCGATTTTTGCTTTATCTATTTATATTTATTTATATTTTATGTATTTAGAACTGTTGTATCTCCCTAATGAATTAAAGCTCTTATCATTATGTAATGATTCTTTCTCTCCTTCATATGTTCTTTGTCTTAAAGTCTAAGTTGCATGAGATTAATCAAGGTACCTCATTTTTTTTTTCATTTATATTCGCTGGTATAACTCATTTTTATTATTGTGTTTTGAAGTTTCCAGAGACTTATGTTTGGAGTGTGTATCCTGTAAACAGCATTCAGATGAATTTTATTTTTAAATGTATTCTGACAATATCTTTTGCGTGGAAAGTTTAATCCACATATGTTTATTAAGATTTTTGATATCTGAAGTTTTTTTAAACCATGTTACTTTTAAAATTCTGTTTGTCCAACTTTTCCCATTTATCCTCTGTTGCCATTTTTCAAAAACTGTATTGAACTTTATGGGTGTTCTTTATTTTGTTATTCTGTTTTTCTCCTCTATGGCTTTGGCAGTTACATACTCATTTCCTATTCTTCCACTGGTTATCTTTAAATTTTTCCAAGTATGCATAGCAAAGCCCTAACTCACTAACTCCAAACAATTGAAACACCTTGGAACACCTTAATTCTGGTCACTTTCCCTTCAAAAATGGAGTAGCATTGCCCAATACCTTAGTGTGTCCCTTTTTAAACTGCATAAATGAAGCAGGCTATGTTTTCTTAGACCAAGATGCTTCTGTGATCTTTACTTATCTCAAAATGTCTCTGCTTTTACTTTTAATCTTAGAAAGTAGTTTTGACAGGTAGACAATACCAGGTTCCATTTTTTTTCTTTCAAAACTTTTAATAACATTCTTCCTTCTTCTGGTTTCCATTGTTCCTAATAAAAAGTCTGTCAACTGAATTATCTTTTCTGAAAAGTTGATTTATTGTTTTTCCTCTAAATCTCTCTGCTTTGGCATTTTAAATTCTGCTCTTAAGGATCTCTCTGCTTTGGCATTTTAAATTTGCTACAAGGTGTCTATGATTAGATTTATTTGGATTTATCCTGCTTAGTGTATACTGTGCTTCCTTGTATTTGGGTATTTATGTCTTACATCAATTCTAGAAAATCTTTTTTCAATTTTCTCCTCAAATACTGATTGTCTGTTCTCCATTCTCTATATTCTTTTCTTCTGGGACTCTGATTAGATATATGTTAGAACAGCTCATTGTATTTCCACATCTTACTATCTGCCATTGGTATTTCCATCTCCTATCCTCTTTCANGAATACTCCTGTATCTGAAGTTTCTGGGTATATAAATCTATCATTTGTGTTTCCTGATTTCACATATGGTATCTTATTTCCATTTGTACACATGATGAATTTTTATAATAGTGAGCTCATATAAGATTTATCTTAATCCATGGATATCTTGGAGGTGAAGATTGGAGTACTTTTTTCTGTAGACAAATTTGTGTTTACTTCTGACAGAAGCCAGAGGGAGGCACCTATGTGGAAAAACTTTACCCATCTTCAAGGTCCCAGCTTAAAGTGAAAATCACATATTCGGCAGCCTCTTTCCATGAGTGACTCCAGGCTTAGTTTCCTGATCAAATTCACCATCAGTATTGGCATTTTCCCTCAATGAAACCTCATAATCTGTGCATACTGTTTGCTTCACCCTATTCTGGGTTTATTTCACTCTTGGTGAAGAGGAGAACAAAAGCTTCAGAAATTTCCCTTAATTTGTCTGGTAACACATTACAAAGTAGGTTCTATCCAGTACAGTTGTTTTGTAAGGAGATAGTCCTTCTCCTTATGCCAGAAACATAAGTTATAACACTAAAACTTTGATAAGGAGAATGCAGTCAATAGAGAATGGGTACATAGATGAATTAAATAATAGATAACAAAAGAAATTAGAAAAACAAATTCATGAGTGGAACATAATAACTCAGTCATGATGTGGGTTAGGAGTATTATAGGTAAATATTAAACCTCAAGAGAATCCCAGCTGCTGAACAGATAATGTTTGCTGTTCAACCCAGATTAAACCTAGTTTTTAAAAGGAAAATGCACATGCAATGGAATCTATATTGAGACTTTTTCCACTCAAAGCTCTAGATCAACTAACTCTCTTGCTTCTCAGTTTTAGTTATTTTATAGCTAAAGGATTTCACATATTGCACAGTTAGCAGCTTATGCTTATTTTTACTACACTATAAGTCTTACATATAATTCTCTGAAAAGCCTAAATAGTCTACAACCATAACACAGGATTATGGTGGAAGTTTCCCAACATGAAACAGGAATAAACATAACTTTAACTAGAAAGATACTACTGTGATAAGGTAAATACGTCCTCTTATTCTATCCTCAAAATGTGAGATTTGGGGAAGATGCTTTGACAGCAGATCTAGATTTAAACATCCGTGTGACTATTTTCTTTCACATTCCTGGGGCCTTCATTGTTGTTCAACTTTTAGTAGAGATGCTTTATATTTCCTACCAAGCTGTAACTCCTGAAATTGTAAGGCTCCAAATTTCAAATATTTCTACAAGAGCTCATAAACAGATGAGAGATAAACTACTCAGCACCTTAAAGAATCTTGGATCAGCCAAACCACACCAGGATTTAAAAATAAGTTAAGTGCAAGAATATTTTAGTGCCCTAGAGACAAGTGCTGTTTAAGTTTTCAGCTAATAAAAGGCTGAGAGGTTGACTTTAATTCAAAATAAACAGACAACTGTCACTTGGTGTGGACCTCTAGATCCTTAGAAGGGTTCCAAGGCCATATAATAGTAAAAGATGAAAATGTAACTCACCTTGGAGGACTCAACTTATTCATAACTGCTGTGCAGTTAAAAACACACAGGGATTCATTTATATAAAGATATTCACTTAAAACCTATAATGCATCCTAGCATTATATTAAATTGTTCAGATACAGTGGTGAACAAGAAAAGAATAAGTCTCTTCTCTCTGGAGCTTACTTTCATTACTGAATATTAACTAAATCCTGACATTATTCCGTAATATTTTTATTCATACTTTTATTTCTTGGCAGATTATTTTGTTTACCTGAAGCATGCAGAAACACCGTTATCCCATATAGGTTTCCAGCAATAGCCTCAGCTTCCTCAAGAAAAGCCACTTGTACAAGTGACCTAGTAGGTAAATGTATCAGATGTGTGTGTGTGTGTGTGTGTGTGTGTGTGTGTGTGTGTGTGTAAGAATGTGTATTTTGGCTTATTTCCTCATGATAAAAGTAAATCATGAGGATTTCTTGAAAATAGCTGCCCCTTCAAAAAAAGAATGGATTATCTAATTTTTACATCACTTAACAAATGACGTACACAATATGCAAATACTCACACATACTCACATATCCATACTAGTGAAGTTTAGAAAGAAGCTGATGTCTGCTAGCCCCAGAAATCAATTAACATGCAGCTAACATCAGAGGAGCCAAAAAACACTCATTGCAAGTGTGAACACATATTTGATTGCAGGACTGTGTCTTTCCTAGGGCTGACCTTATAAATTAAACAGTGTAAATCTCAAGTAAGTGTTTTCTGAACATTTTGATTCACTGTGAACATTAAGATGCCCTTCAAATTAACATCTAACATTATAAGCCTATTGTTGGACATGAACTGCTTCATTACTGCTGACTAAAAAAACATACACATACTGACACTAACACAGAACTTAGAAAAGGAATGGAAGGAACTCTTTAAAATCTTGGGATGAAAAAACCGAAATAACTAGATTTGTAAGCTAGAATATTGAATCTACATATGGAAAAGCACTTAAAAATAGTAAATAAAGCTTTTCCCTTTGATGCCTAGAGGCATAACAACAATGCACTCAGTAAGCCACTAACACAGAACTTAGAAAAGGAATGGAAGGAACTCTTTAAAATCTTGGGATGAAAAAACTGAAATAACTAGATTTGTAAGCTAGAATATTGAATTTACATATGGAAAAGCACTTAAAAATAGTAAATAAAGCTTTTCCCTTTGATGCCTAGAGGCATAACAACAATGCGCTCAGTAAGTCCTAAGTAATATCTGAACACTCTGTACCACTAGGGCTTTGCTGAATTAATTCCTAATTATAACCAAGTCTCAGTCTAAATGCTCCTTCTTCAGGAAGGCAGGTCCTAATCTACCATATTAGAATGTATTGTCACTATATTCAAACACAATGCTCGGTACTTGATCTTTTATGTCATCCATCACTCTCATAATGATTTGTTAAGTGCCTTGTCTTCCCCACTAAACTGTAAGCTCCATGAGGGCACTGATTATGTTTGTCTTGTTTTCTCCTGTATATTCAATGCCTGGCACAATGTGTATTTTTGGAATTAATTCATTTAGGAATGAATATATAAATAAAACAAAGATACGCATTCCAAATTCATCTCTAGAAAGTATTAAAGATTAGCTACCAAAAAAGAATGTTTATAAAGAGAACAGAGTGGAAGTAGAAGGAAAATACTAACATACCCTGCCCCTAGTTATGAGTCTGAACTTAACCTTTACCTGCTTGGAGGAGCAGGTGTACATCCAAAGTCACACATATTATAGAATTCTCACCTTCAAGATTATTGTTTGTATGACAAAAAACGATGTTGCCCAATTTTTCAAAGCTAGAAGAATGTCCAATCTCATTTTAAAAGAAAATAAGCAACATGTTCTCAAGTTGATTGTTTCCCAGTTGGAAAAGAGAACAGAATATATTATAATAGCACCTTTAATTTGGGAACTGCTGTCAAAAATTATCGGATATAAAGTCACACTTAGCAAGGACAAATAAATTGATTATGGTAAAGTAGTAAACTCATAAGCATTATCAGCATCACAGCAAATTTAAAAATATATGCAGTAAATGGTATAAGACAGGTATGAAACATGAGTACATGGTCTAAAACAAGTGACCAAATTAAAATCTGTGTTTATCACATCTGTAAATATGAGTATACTATCTGCAATGCTATGAATGATCTTTTATGTGATCCTGCCCTGCAACTTCCTAAAGTCATAAGAATCATTCCCAACAATTCCTGGATCAGCCCTCTGGACTCTTTCTCTCTTTTTCTTGGGATCCCCCACCCTGTATGGCTTACCTGTAGTGTCGGGAAATCTCTTCTTCCACCTGGGTAATAAAATCACATTTGGTACATGAGTGTTCTTTGCTCTCCTTGACAGCCTGCTGTCCATCCGATCCTTGCAGATGGTTTGCTTCCTGCTTGACATCAGACACGTGGGACTCATGCACAGTCTCATAGTGAAAGAGGAGCACATCTACATCAGGGGTGGTGAAGGAACACTGGTGGCACTGATGTTTGACTCTCGAGCTTCCGGCCACCCCAGGAGACAAATGCAAAAGCAAGAGTGCACAGTGGGAACAATTACTTTTTCTACAAGCAAACGGATAAGTAATTTCTCCAAGGTGCTTTTCTGGGCTGCAAAGGCCTCTGGGACAGAATGGACAGTGTTTAATGGTACACTTGTGAATGTTATGCAGCTGCTGATAGTGACGAAGAAGTGGCCCCACTACAATTACATCAGGGCCATGGCTTTTGGAATATCTAAAGTCACAGAACTGACAGTTATAGCTTGTTACCATATTATCCTCTGCTCCCTTGCTGGAGAAGTCCTTCTTTTTAGCCCCACTCAAGCCCTTCTCTGCCTTGGTCACTGGCTCTCCATCTGCACTTTTGGCTAGCTCATTCTGATTAATGACAGAGCCCCTGGAAAGCTTATCATTCAATTCCGGATTAAGGCCGCCTGACTGCACTGCTCCATGCTGCTTGCCATAATGCTCTAGCAGTTTAAGTGAGCTCGATGACTCACAGCTGAAACTACAAAATTTACACCAGTAGTAACTGGTGGCCTCTGTACCATTTTGTCTCGAAGAATCGAGGGGCTTGATGGGTACTGAGTAGCCAACAGGAGTGTCATCTCCCGCCTTGACTGTTATCTTGTCCTGCCACTTCCCCAAGTCCCCAGAGTCACTGGGTCGAAGTGCAGGGATGGATTTGTTAGAGTTTTTCTCTGAAGGTTTTGCACCCTCAGAGGAGGGGAGAGAAGCTTTAATTTTGTTTGGGTGAGTCTGAAGAAAATGTTGTTCTAGTTCAGTTGATGAGTTGCCCATATAAGTGAAATTGCAGAATTTACAGCGGAAATACTTGGTGTTTCCTTGGCAATCTGGTGTTTTCCGTCCAATGCCAATGAATGTTCCACCTGAAGTGACCTGGAGTGTAGAAGAGACAAATGTTACTTTAACGTGTCATTAATTCAATACTTGGCAGTATTCCACATCAAAAAATACAATAGTACTCCTGCTTATTATGAAATCACTTGAATAATCAGAGCCAAATAAATTCACTCCTCATTTCTCAACAGCTACTCTTTGAGAGGCTCATTATGCTAAACACTTTAGACCAAAGTAAAAGATGAAAGTAAGTAATAAAAGCACTATAAGTAATTCAAAAAAGTTAATAGTGTAGATTTTTTAAAAAAAAAACTAAGAAAACAATTTTCAATTGAGTAGTTTTTGCTACCGTCTCCTTCAAATCATATCCTTGCAGAAGCAAGCATCGAGATCACATGGGATTTCTTTTCGCAAAGCTAAGGGTTACTGTCAAAACCAGAGGCAGTTGCTCAGAGATTACTCAATGCAGACGTTCTCCAAGGAAATCTACTGTTCAGTTCCTACAGCAATGATGCTGCAGGCAAGAGGAGGTCTATCTTCTGGGTACAACAATGGTGCTAAAATGAACATAAAAAATGGCTTATAATTGAAGCCCAGGCATGCACAATGAAACTAAAAATAAAATGAATGAAGTGGGCAGGAAATCTTAGTGAAGGAGGACCAATGTAAAGAGTTTCAAATGTTTCCTAGTCAAGGACAAAAGAAAACCGTCAAGGGCTTTATTTGATTAAGGTTCTGTATCACAGCAAACGTTCCTCCCGTGAGAGGGTCACAAGGATATTCATATGCCAAAATAAAATAATTCCACCATAAAAATCACTACAGCTCTGCTTTCTTTCCCAAATTATGAGGTTACATAGTATCTGGGCTATGAAGGCCTTTAAAGGGCACGTTATATAAAACCCTTTCTCCCTTCTCAATGTGCACCTCTATACAAGGCCACTCAATTAACTACAGAAAGAACTGCCATATGATCCAGCAACCCCCCTGCTGGGTATGTCATCATGTCAATGGGACACCTGCACTCCCATGTTCACCACAGCCCTGTTTACAACAGCCAAGAGTCGGAACCAACCTAAATGTCCATCGACGGACAACTGAATAAGGACATACACAATGGAATACTACTCTGCCATTAAAAAGAATGAAATTCGGCCATTCACAGCAACTTGGATGAACTTAGAGAAACTTATGTTAAGTGAAATAAGCCAGGCACAGAAAGAGAAATACTGCATGTCCTCACTCATAAGTGGGAGCTAGAAAAAAAAAAAGAAATAAACAAGTAAATAACAAGAAAATAGATACAACAATCACAATAATGTGGTGAACTTTCAAAAGGAAAGAATGGAACTGAGGTAACCAGAGGTGAAAAGGGGGAGGAGGAGGGAGAGGGAGGCTTGGCGATAAATTGGTAAAGGACCACAAAAAATGATTACATTGTATAATGATAAATATAGTAATTACCTGATTCGAGGATCACATATTGCACACAGGTATTGATATTTAACACTGTACCCCACAGATATGTACAATCAATTAGGTTTCAATTAAAAATAAATGTTTTGAAAATATATTTTAGTAAATAAAAGAAAATTTTTAAAAAATTAGGCTCCACCACTAAGTAGCCAAAATTCATAGTTTAAAAAAGAGTTTTTGGCTGAAATGCTCCAAACAGGGAGAAATTTTCCCTTCCAACTAACAGTGAATTTTTGAATTTTTCCAGCCACCAGATGTAATATATTAAGCAAGTGGCATAATCATGCTCTGCCTTCTTCAACAGCTGCTCAAAAATGACATGTGTGATCGCTGCTCATATCCAAATCACTCCATGAGAAAAGTCTCAGGCATCTCGAAATCATTTAAAGGCTCTATTTAAAATGTAAATAATATTCCTGTAGTGCACTAAGTGATGTGTTTGCACCTCTATTGTACCAAACAAGAAATGAAGTCTTCATTCTGCTGTTTAAAGAGAGGTGTAACCTTGATTAAGTTACTTAACCTTTCTGGCCAACAGTTTCATCAATTGAGGCAACCACTAAATTTATGTCCAGTATTACAGTTCTAGGAAATATGCATTAAAACACAGACTACTCAACATTTACTGAACAGTAAGATAATTTATGAAGGTCTCCCACAGCCTTTAATAAAAGGATAATGTTTCACTTTAGACATTATCTAAATCCGCCATACCAAGCACACAGATTTTAATCTGTCAATAACAGAACATCACCAAACCAGAAAGCTAAGAGCAGGGCACCCTTCCAGGCAGCCACCTGACAATCACTCTATGTTGTGAGAGAGATGTCAAAGCCAGACACTTGAAAATACAGTCTAGAACATTCTACCCTGGCATTTAAGTGACTAAAGCAATTAAAATTTGCACTAAAACGTAATACATAATATTGCAAAATAGCTACATATATTTCTCAATTCACCAGATATGAGGAGAAACCTTATCTTCAAAAAGGAAAAGATTTAAATGGGATGCCATCAATCAGGCACTTTATCTGGCACTTAAATTTGAATCAAAAGAGGCAAATTCAGAAGTATCCCATTCTTCTTTAATGCAGGCAAAGAAAGAAAGCATACATAATCTAGAGATGAAAATTTTCTTCTTTCAGCTAACACATCGCTTCAGAGTTGCTGAGCTTCCCTAATATAAAATGCTTTGAACTTCTGCTTGTAGAACCGAGATTCCCGATAACTACCACACACATCATCACTATTTCTGATTTTGCAATCTTCAAGTCTCATGTGCCATGACCACAAGGAAAGGGCTGAACAAAGAGCACACATATTCTTAAGAAATCTCTAAACATATGATTTTGAAGCAAATTAAAATTTTTACTAAGTAAATTATTACTAAGCATCATAACATCCCTTCCAGATGGTTGTTATTTGACAACAACCCTAAGAGTCAGAAAATCCAGGCTAAGAATGACTATGATCAGGTGAAAAGACCACTAAAAAAGGGCAATTTAGTGAAAAATTATCAGTAAAGCGTTTTGGTTAAGCATTAAATAAGCTATGGAAAGTGTGTTAGGTTTTTTTAAGTTGGTGGTGTCTGCATCTAAAAGCTGGGTTTTTTTGTTTGTTTGTTTTTGGTTTTTACCCAGGGAAGATCTGTCAATGCCAATATTTAGAATGCTTTAATGGCTATATATTTTAGTTATGGGGAAGTTTTAGTTTGATACTACTCACCGCTTTTTCAAAAACCACCAGGCAAGCAAACAAAAACTCATCGGTCTCATTTAATGGCAACAACAACTATACTGACACTTATACAGGTTACCTATTTGCCTTCCTGGTTAATATCAGTAAATCAAATTAATATTATATATTATTAGAAGCTAATATAATATTAGAATCACATATTATAAAAGCCAGTTTTGGAAAACATAATTACTTAATGTTCTATTCCTTTTCTCTTTCAAAAAGAAAACCTAAAAGCTACACTTTTAGCAATTTTTATACTTTCTACAGTAATGCACACTTAAATCAGACTGAAATACAACTGGTGTACATCATTTAAACACCATTCTGAAATCAAACATAATTTATTATTTTAGAAGAAAGTACCCATGCCTACTGACTATATATATTCATTTTATTTTCATGATCCACGCATTATTTTAAAACTATTCTTTTCTAGGTTAAAAACAAATACATAGCAAGAACAGTTATGCAAAATAAGGGTTCACAGCAACAGTTTATTGAAACTTATTGCCAGGAAAGAGTGCCTATACATTCATAGAATTATTGCAAACTTTCCAAATAGTTGAATTGAATAAGGATTAAAAAAATTTTTGTTCCCTGGTTAGCACTATACTAAAAAGAGATCACAAGCAGAATAAGAAGTATAGCTTTCAATCTTTCTTCTTTGCTAAACAGAACATTAATTATAGCCCATTCACCCAGCAGTTCTTTTGGCATAGATACCCATGTTTTAAAATTATATTAAACTGTAAGTTCTGCTTAGACCAAAATTTACATGTATTCATTCATCCAATTAATAGTTACTGAGTGTTGAGTTTGTGTCAGGTTCTCTGACAGATACTAGGAACAGCAGTGAACAAGCTAGATCACACCTCTGCTTTCCAGATACTTGCAATTTAAGATCAAAAATTACAGATAAAACCTTTTATTCATCTGTATTTACCTTTGCTTGCATTTGTTTGCTCTCAAGAGGACGTTCTCTAACTTAAATTCTGTGAAAAGAAACATTTTTTAACTTCCTGGCACCTCAGTTTCCTCACCTTTATGGATATAAGTAATATTGCACATCTTGCCATTTATAGGATTATTGTGAGAATCAAATGAAAACTCTAGAGCTGTGCTGTCCAATAGAACTTCCCGAGATGACAGAAATGAGCTATAGTCTTCCCTATCCAACATGGTAGCCACTAGCCACAGGTGAATATTGAGCACTTGAAGCAGGGCTAGTGCAATGAAGAACTGATTTTTTAATTAAAGTATTTTCTTAATTTTTTATTAATTTAATTTTAATTAAAAAATGTAAATAGCCACATGTGGCTAGGGAATACCACATTAGTGCACTCTAGAGTAACATCCACACGGATGAGATTATGATTTAATGAAACAAATGATCCAAGTAAATTTCTCCTGCCAATGGGATGAACAGACCAAATAGACAGAAAGTGGCAAAGTCATTTAGTGACAAACTCACAGACTTGTCACTAACAGTCTTCTTAGCTGTTACTTCAGTTCTATGAGAGGTCTTCAAAAAGGTCATGGAAAAATTCCTATTATCTTTTAATTCTATTTATCCACAAACTTTTTGAAGTATTCTCATACTATCACTAAACTAATGCTTCTGTTTATATTCTTTCTTAGAGCACAGGAATAGAATCTTATTAATATTTGGAAGTAAGCAGGAGTTCAATGCAGTTTTGTTAAATGGATAAATGAACTCCCTAAGGGAGAGGTGAGCACAGACAGAAATTCCCGAGGCCCCTCACTTACCTGGGATAGCATGTCATAGCACCACTATCACTGACTTGACCTGACATATACGGGCTTCTTCAAAAAAATGCAAAATGCATTTCACCCAAAAGCAAATAACTATGGAGCCATTCTATATCATTAAAATTATATAGAATCACCCAACACAACACAACACAACTAGTAAGGCATGAAAAACAACAGACTTCAAATTGGTTTGCACTGACTGAGGACTACAATGGCTTTTTATTCTATTTTAACCCTAGTTTTAAAAACTATTCCTTCCATGTAGTGGCTGTCATTTATAATTTATTTACATATGCCTTTTCACAAAAACGTTTCTCTTTAAAAGTGACAAACATAAAAACATTGTCTTTTTTCAAGGTCTTTAACCTCAATTTATTTCTTTCCTCCTCATACTATGAGGCAAAAACTAATAATACTATCTAAAAGAATATGTCAAAGGAAAATATTTTTAAAGCCTCAGAACTCTTAAAATGACACTCTAGCACATGTACTTACTTTCAAGGTAGCAAAAAAAAAAAAAAGAGATGTTTGAACTAAACACAAACCTTTCCTTAGATGTGGTTCATTTTCAAGTACTATAATTGATAGCAACAGAGACAATTATGAGGGTACTAATTTAAGACGACTTGAGGTTACGGGCTGATAGTCAAAAAAGTAAAATCTTAAAAATAGAAAGCTAAGTTGCTTAAAAAAAATCACTGTTCAAATACTGAAGTTTCAAGTAACTTGAAATCTGTAAGGGCTGATCTTGGCTTAAAATAACTACAGTATATTCAGAATTAATCTGTTAATATACATAGAGAATGTTTCTGCATGTATAGTGCTTCAAAGAAAGATTCCAGAATATAGAGTGTACTTCAATGATGTACTTTTGGTGGAGACTAAATGCTTAAAAATTTCAAACACAAAACTAATTATACGGCAATCATCTGACTCTCATGCCCTGCATAGCTTATTCCTGCAGTCTGTGCCTATTGGTCTCACTGTAATAACTCCAGAAAACACCCTTCTCATTTGGATTTATAAAAGCCAATCAATGGAGCGGGGTGAGGGGAGGCGAAACTTAAATTGGTATAAGGGGTACATTTTAAAAAAAAACTACTGCATATTCTTCATTATGCACATTATTATAATTGGCTTTTTGGATTACAGCAATAAAGTTTACCCTAAACTGGTATTCCTGTTTTACTCAGTATAATTCTGAACTAATTTCCCTACGGTTATCTGGTATCTGGGATGACAGAATAATAATAAATCTTAATGTCTGTCTCAATAACTTGGAAAACAACCTTTTATGGGAAAAAATACAAAAGAGAAAATGCAGCACAAATGGATTCTGTAACTGAGTGCATTCTCCATAGCACTCCTCTCCTGCACCCAACACACCGTGGCCATGGTCGCCAGCTCATAATGGAGAAAAATAAGAATTCCATGTATCCAGTGGGAACACATAAAGTCTAATCTCTGAAAATGTGGGGCTTTCTTCCCCCAGGGAAGGGGGAAGTGTACACCTACTAAGTGCCACGCACAAAGAAGTGACATAATCCAAAACCCCCACATCTGTGGTTTAGCACAAAAAGCTCACAAGTAAACAGATGACAACACCAGTGGAATAATACATGCTTCTGCTGAGAGATGTCACAGGTTCCATGACAACACAGCGGAAGAGCACCTAACCCAGACTGACAGGTCAGCAAAGGCTTCTGGAGGTAGCAACCATGCTGGGACAGATGAGATGACACTTGAAGATGAGCCTCAAAGGCAGTGGTCATGGAAAGGCATTTCAGGTGGAGGAAACAAAATGAGTGAAAGCATAAAGGAGAATGCAACAATGCAAGCTGCTCTCAGAAATATTGAGGGGATCGAGCTATTATCCAGTCTTTAAGTGGAATCTGCTACATAATGGCACCTGCTGTGTAATGAGTAATATAAATGCACTCACCTTACTCTTACTATTCTAATAGTCAGAAATATTGAGGGGATCGAGCTATTATCCAGTCTTTAAGTGGAATCTGCTACATAATGGTACCTGCTGTGTAATGAGTAATATAAATGCACTCACCTTACTCTTACTATTCTAATAGGAATACTGAGAGAGAGTTTGCAAAGAAATGTCTTATGCAAGAGCCTGCATTTAATTATACAAGTGTAATTAGATGATATATTTTAATAGACGTAGACCTATACTTCCTACAAAATGTAGAAAGTTTAATTTATACGTAGAATTTTTAAATATTAAAGAAAAAAGAAAAGGAGGAAAGGAAACAGGAAGGAGAAGGATGGAGAAAAAGAAGGAAGGAGAAAAGAAAGGATAGAGGAGGAAGGGAGAAGAAAAAAGAACAGAAAGGAAAGGAGTAGAAGAGGAGGAGGGAGGAAGGGAGAGGTGAGAAGAGAAGGGAATCGAAAGAAGGAAAAAAGAGAAGAAACCAATAAGAATTAACTAAATAAACTTTAAAGGTCACGACAGGAAAAGAATAAAGAAGGGAAGAATGGAACAAACTTCTCCACCGTTCGGGTGGAGATAATATCAGAAAGATACCCAGGGTAACTCCAAGATTTCCAGCCTGACTTGAAAATAAAAGCACAGAAGAAAGGAGGCCAAAAGAAAGAATCGTTTGGGGGAAATTTCCTTTTATGTATGTTGACTTTGAGGTGCCAGGAGAATATCCAGGTAGAGCTGCCCATCAGCTGGAAAAACAGGTCTTAGAACAAACCATCATTTATAAGATTCCCAAATATGTTCCTGGACACATGAAAGAATTGACGCGTTCTTTAATCTTACATCAACAGGCCATCTAAATATGAAAGGAGAAATGATAGACAAGTAGACTATTTGAATTTTCAAGCTCCTCACTGTACCCCACACTTTCAGAATCTAGTGAAATCACACAGCTCCAAGCATGGTTGGGGTATGAAGCACACTCAGATTAGATGCTGGAAAGGCATTCTGACTTGTTCTCTGCCTCCACAGCCATCCCCGCACTTAATGCAGGCAGAGGATAAAACCTTAATTACGCAGCCTTGCAGAACATAATGGGAGCTGGGTGCAACTCCTTAACATTTGATCTTCATAGAAAAACCAACCTAGATTGTGCCTAGTAACTAGAAGAGTGGAAGACAACCCTCAGATCATCTATTAAATCATAAATTCCTTAAAAAAGTCCTCTAAATGAGGGAAATAGCAAATAAACACGTGGATGAAATGCTCCTTAATGTAGGGATAAAACATGGCATCCTTGATTGATTAAATTAGAATTTGCCCTTTACTCCTTCTACCAGAACTAGTTTCTGTAGATTCTATACCAGTGAAAATGAATCACAGTAATTCAAAAATTAAGACATTAGCAAACTTAATTTTCTTTTCAATGCTTTCAACTATAAACTTAATAATTTCAAATAAGATAGACTACATGGATTAGATAACAGGGATAATCTCAAAGACATCACAAAGGTCCCCAAATTCAGTGTGATTCAGAGTACGCATCAAACAGCCCAGATTTACCAGTCTTCTATTTCCTCCTTTACAAGCAATTGGCCTGCCTTCCATTGCTTTTCTCTTTGCAGTAAACTCAGACTCCTATTTGGGAAGGCCAAATATCATAGTGGTTGTGAGGACAGGCTTCTGTAGCCCATCTACCCTGGTTTACATCCCATTCTCTCTATTTATGTAACTCTGTGATCTTGGCCAGATTACTTTATTCCTCTATGCCTGCTTCCTCATTTTTTAAAATGGACATAAGGGTAGTGTCTACTTCAAGGGTTCTTTTATGAAAATGAGTTGATTAACACACATAAAGAACTTAAATCCACATATGCACATAAGATTAATAAATGTTGGCCATCATTAGACCTGAATACAAAATTGGAAAAAAATAGTAGAAGATATGTGCAATTTTTGATTATGTAAACTAAAAGATGAAACAAGTGTGTATCAAATTAAAAGTAATACAGAAAAATAACATTTACATTTGACTCTCAATTAAAATTAAACAAGGATTTGTCTGATACTCTAAAAATGCATAATACTTTCTTCAAATATGGAATCATATGATAAAGAATTCAAGAGGTCTATGGTCTAATGATTCTTGGAACTAGACTCCAAGAGAGAAATCAGAAAATGAAAGGGAACTACTCTCTCCAAACTTTCCTGGGGCTGGCACACTATTTGTATATCTGTGTTTCCAACAGCTGCACGTACGCTGTAATTACAATGACCCAAGAAATAAAAAGTGCTGAATAATCTGCTGACTTGCTACGGCTAGCAGAGCAGGCCATTTGAGAGATAAAACTTTTATTAAGAGTTGAATAATTCTAAATTTGATTGGGTGCACTGATAACCGTGATTTCTTCTTCTAAACATTCTGCCTGTAGAGAAATACTGATATTCAAGAAAATGATACATGTTCTTTAAATGATAACAAATAAACCAAAAATCAAAGAGGGACTGACATTTATCATACCGACTCTCTTGTAACAAAGCCAAGTGGAGATTTAACTGTCATGCAGGTAAAGGGATTAGTTAAGATGGTCAAACTACTCTACCCGAGTGGCAACGTTATCCAACTCGGTCATCTCCACTGATAAAAATAACCTGGTAAATGCCAGAACTATGCTTTGCTTTATGGCCTTGGGGTGAGCATACGCTTTATTTTGCACACTTTATTATTTGTTAAAGAGACACAGTCCTGAAAATAAGTATGCGTTCATATGCCAAGCATTCTGAACTCTATAGACAGTCTGAATTGATTAAAGTCTCATTCACCAGTTTTTCTAAAGTGTAATTGTCCTCAACTCAGAAAAACAAAGAAACAGAACCTGCTAAGATCTACAACTTCCCTCCTACTCCAGATCAAAGAAAACTCCAAGGCAAAAAATAAATGTTTGGAAGTAAAATTCAAGACAAGTCAAAATAAACCACAACGAGATTAATGTTCCCTGAACTTTTTTTTTCAGACCAAACTGTAATCCCCCGTTGAAATGAATGCACTGGTATATGTTAAGGATCTATAAAGCTCATACACTTAAATATGTTGAAAATACAAATCCAGAGGATGACTTTCTTTCTCTAAAATCTGTTCTTCCTGCTTCTAACATGACATATTGTGCAACTCTGATAAAAATATTTATAAAACAGAAATGTAGCACTCTTAGCTCAAACACAAGATAGTCCTTGGTAAGTTAATAATGAGATTCTTCTATTAACTTAGAACTACATTAAGGGCTAAAATGAATTTAATAGATGGAATCCTGTAGCTACCTTCTTGGAGTCCTGAATAATCAAAAAAAAAAAGGTTTACTTATATGAAAAGACAACATATACATCATGAACATTTTAAACCTGGACTAGCGTGAACACTTTCCCGTGGGAAGCCCAACTTGACAGCACTCCTACTTTTATAACCTGATCTGAGGTCTAAAAGCTCCCCCATAAAAATGATGCAAACGCCCTAATGCACAGCACATTAAGCCCTAATGAAACAGCAAAGTCCGCGTTGTTAATGCAGGCCTCCACTCAGCGATGGCTTAAATATAAGCATAATAAAGCAGATTAAAAAGAAAGAAGCTGTAATTACTTTTTTAAGAACTCAATTTCTTGTCTTATTATTGGTCTATATGTGAGCCTCAAAGGTTGAATACAGATAGTAAAAATTACATGAAGGGCTTACCAATCATGCCACATCCATTACTTTTAAAAATTAAAGCATAACAATTGATAAAGTATGCAGAGAAAATGAAAAATTGGGAAACTAACATCCTAATCAAATCAATTAGCTCTGACCTAGCCATATCTCTTCTTGTTATTCTTGGTAAAGAATCAAAATCTTTACTGATTTCAGGGCTGGGCATGCTACCTCAAGGTGTATGGGGAGAATTTCAGGAATTCAACAGACTTAGAAAATACAGTCCTGGTTTTATGATGGCTATTTAAAATGACCTCCATTATCCTGCTGGGGTTCTATCTATTATGCAGCAAAAAGAAACCTTGTCGTCTGACACTATTTTTACAAATCTGTAACTCTTTGACTCAGTTATTTGTGATATAACTTATACAGAAGAGGATATCAGTACAAGTATGTCTAAATCTCAATTATTCCTTCAAATATTTGTAGAATAATCTGCCCTTGGAACTGGAAATCTTAGAATTTGTTTAAATTACTTCTTTTTCTTAACTGTGTATCTCATATTTGCACTCGAGTTGGTTCAAATTATTTAAAACCATCCATGTCAAACCAAAATACAGATCAAAGCCACAGAATTTTTTAAGTCCTTTACTTCTGGCTTCTGTTCCTTTTTTTTTTTTTGGCCTAAAATGTCATAAATCTATTATTAACCACCAACTGTTCTGAATGTTTAAAAAAACAGTTTAATTGAAAAAGATTAATGAATTGTTCATCTATT
>NW_007730308.1:96785-98335 GCF_000696425.1 Galeopterus variegatus | reverse complement strand
CTTTTTTTTTTTTTGGCCTAAAATGTCATAAATCTATTATTAACCACCAACTGTTCTGAATGTTTAAAAAAACAGTTTAATTGAAAAAGATTAATGAATTGTTCATCTATTACTTCAATTAGCTGAAATTATGGATTCATATAAATAATTCCTGAAATGGAATGATTATGTCTGTAATACTCATATTTACCAACATCTTTTTATCAGAATATACACCAGTCATTAACTTACTGTATATTTCTGACAAAACTGCATTAGAGAAATCCCATAGTCAGCATTTTATCTCCCACAGCTTTTAGTCTTCACACAATTCAAGTGCCAAAGAAAGAACCTCTCAAACAGCATTTCAGCAACACAAACACATGTGGGTAAAAAGGGGAATTTCAGATGTGCTTTTCTTCAGTTTATGCATACAGAGAGGCTGTTCAATATTTATTTCAGCATAAAAATATTAATAAGTTACTTATATTCAGACATATTTCTGCATTAATATCTGCCATATGTGCAAATCATTCGAGATTTCCATTTGGCCTACAAGTATATTTGGTGTTTTCTTCATAAATGGAAGTTAACTTTTTAGATCTGTATCAAAATCCAATCATTTTTTTGAAATAATCGCCCACTTTTTCCATGGATTGCTTTTTTTCTATTTTTAGCCATATTATTTCTCTTTGGAAAAAAATTGTTCTAAACAAGATTATCTTCCTGCATGCTATTTCCTACCATTTTTTGTCTTCTTTACTGTGTGCTGCAAGGATTTAGTAGACAGCATAGTCTATGATCAGCTGTTTTATTTCTAGTTCTATTAGTTCAAACTCAGATAGCACACACATCTGCTTTATTTCTAAAATCACTGCCCAGGAAAAGTGTCCAGCTCGTTCTACCCAAACATAAACTTTACTATAAATAACTAAGAACTGAACAAATAACTGTTTGGGGGAAATGGAAGTATGTTTAAAAATCTAAATTCTTCCAAACTATAGGCCTTAGTAATCTTCGTTTTAGAGCCTTCCTGACAGCCTAGATCAGCTTCCCCCAGAAGCTGTCCCCAGAGTGAATAACTGAAACTCCTGCCGGAAATCCAGGTATTAACATCATGTTACTTGCTAATTATAAAACACCATTTCACATATTGACATTATTCACTTCCAACTCTTTTATCTAAAATGCGTATTTGCTTTCCAATCACAGTTTGACAGCAGAGTGTATCTGACATAAGACAGTGAAATGATCTTTAATAAGGCAGCAGTTCAAAGCATGTAGCTTTCATGCATAATAACTATGTCGGCTTAATTTGCTGCTCCACAGAAATAATTCTATTTGTGGAAATTCACAAAGTAAGATGGAATTTTTAAAGAGCATTACCAAGACGAAACTGGCTTCTTAAGAGTTCTTCTTTATACCTCCCTTAAAGTGATAAGATTGCTATTCTGACACTTAAAGGGCTTGGAAATTTCTCTTCTGATTCTTACGAGTATTGCAAAATACATTCACTACCTATTATTTATAACTCCTTTGCCTGTCTTTCTTAATTGGCAGTAGGTCAATAG
>NW_007730308.1:95365-95976 GCF_000696425.1 Galeopterus variegatus | reverse complement strand
TTCACTACCTATTATTTATAACTCCTTTGCCTGTCTTTCTTAATTGGCAGTAGGTCAATAGAGAGGTCTAGGGCAATGTACTAGACCTAATGAGTTGATAAAAATGACTGATATTTTAAGGGATTTAGTAGGTCAAATAGTGTGATGTGATTTCATTAGTTCTCTGGTACATCTTCTAATCATTCCTAAAGAAGGTTAATAATAAACCTAATATGTTTTGAAATCCCCCTGGCATAATAATACAATAAAAATCTACAGAATATAAGAAAAACTAATACACTTCCTCAAGCTGACCAAGAGTTTCAACTAGGCTAAAATTACTAAAATTAAATGAATGCATTTCTTTAGACTCAGTTCCATGTTTAAATCTAGTTGAAAAAGTAACAGGTTTGTTGGTTGTTTTTCATTTACCATATGCCATAAACTAAAGACAGAAAGGTAGACCAAAAAGGTATGCTGGTTTTAATAGAAGTATAAGTCATTATTACTACATGCTTCCGTAAATTACTACCATTTTCCTTAAATGCAGAAAGGAATGCTTTATCGGCCTGCACCAAGGTCATTCTGGTGTCCCTAGCACTTACAATCCCATTGAATTCTTTTTAATCGAT
>NW_007730308.1:88308-95172 GCF_000696425.1 Galeopterus variegatus | reverse complement strand
GCACCAAGGTCATTCTGGTGTCCCTAGCACTTACAATCCCATTGAATTCTTTTTAATCGATATAAAATGTTATTTCCAAATTTTCATTTGTAATTATTTTGCCTTTTCTGGAATGCACCAAGGTCATTCTGGTGTCCCTAGCACTTACAATCCCATTGAATTCTTTTTAATCGATGTAAAATGTTATTTCCAAATTTTCATTTGTAATTATTTTGCCTTTTCTGGAATATATCTCTGCAACCATCAACATGACTCAAATCTAGTCAGGCTGCCTATAAAATCTAATTCTAATCCAAGACACAGAAAAGATCTTCACTGAAGGAAAGATTATAGCAAAACTCTTATAATCTAATACTAGAACAAGGCATGAATTATTATCATGTACAACCATAAAGATTAGTGTCATTTTTGGAAAGCTATGAAAACATAAAATTGCCATGAAATATGTCCAGAAATATGAAGCATAGCTAATTCTGTGACAAGACTTTTCCCAACATAATAGAAATGTTGGGGCTGTTTTCCATAATGAGAGACTAAAGACAACTCTGAAGATACATTGGGATGAAGTAGCTAGGGAGTGCGATCCCCTCTTTTGCTAGATCTAGCAGGCTACTTGTCCAGAACCGGGACCTTGGTTTTAACACACATAAAAATTTACATTTCATTCCTACTGACCTTTTCTGTACAAAAAGATCACAATACAAAGCACAAACCTGTACATCATAGGTCCCATTTAGTAAAACAGGCCTTGAAGAATTGATGTCCTGCAGCACACCAGAAAGCACAGAACGGTTGACCTTCTGGAAGTCTTTGGAATGGCTGAACTGCACCATGTTGTGAAGGGCCAAGATTTTGCTGTCCAGCTCAGCATCTTGCCTGGTGCGGTTATGCAGTCCTAAGTGATACTTTCGGAAGTGCTTAATCAGATCTGTGGGGTCGTTGCCATAATAACCATATCCACAGATATTGCATTTAAAGTCCTGAAGCTCTGGAGACAGAGGTGCCGGGTCTGGGTTGTCATTCACCAGTAAGTCGGTTTTGGATTTATTCAGTCTTACACCCCCATCTGAAGGCACTTGTGGGTTTTTTGAGGCCACTGAAACTGGGCTCAAACCTTGACAATTGGCTTGACCACTCTGCACTTGCCCTGTTTCCTCGGTAGCCTTTGGTGACATCTTATGATCTTCCTTTGTCTCCAATGAGTCCCCTGATGGGGTGCAAGCCATATCTTGAGGGTCATCTGCCTCTGCTCTTTGAGGAGACTTCAAGGGCTCACAGACTCCCCCAGCAGCTGGAGATGAGAAAGCCAACATATTTCTGTCTGTCACCTCATCATGCGGAAAGGAGGGAAGGTTTCCTCCCTTACTGGGGCTTTCATAATTGAAGCCAGCCTTCTCACTCAGGACAGAGCTTTTTAAGTCCTTCTTACTGCTAGAAGATGGATCTTGAACATGCAAGCTGTGTTCGTCCTTATTATTTAGTTCTGCAACATCACTCTGATCTGTATTTTCTGACATCTGATCTGCAGAAAATTCTTTGTTCTTTGCAGATACCTTGCTTTCTGTGCCTGTAGGCTCCAGGGTCTGGCCCTCGCCTTCACTAGCAACGTTTCTCAGAGGGGGGTTCTTTTTCCGGACCATATCTGTAAAAATACAGGGAAAAGGCAGATACAGGGTTATTTGAAAGTTACAGACATGTAACAGAATCTGAAATATTTTACTTATTCTATTCAAGTTTTTTTTAGGTACATAATAAAATACTTCCTCTAGGAAAAATTCAGTTTTAAAAATAACAAAAACATTGAGACCAAAGCAAACAATTTACATTTAGAATTATTTTTGTCACAAGAGTAGCTCATTTATTATTTTTGGCTCATTTATTATTTTTAAATAGTTTTTTGAATATTAAGGACTCATTTTTATTGCTTAGTCTATCCTTCCTATTACTTATTCTTTCCTGCCAATTATATTTTTGCCTAATTTCTTTCTTTAGTTATAATTGATAATATATACACGTGTATATATTTATACATGTTGTATATAATATGTACACGTTATGTTTATAGAATATATATACATATTTATGTTTATACAATTACATGTTTATTTATATGATATGTATATGTATACATTAACATAAATTGTAACTGTTACACTGTGCAACCAGGATATAAATATAGTTTCAATTAAAATATCTTCAGAGTCAAAAAGACAGAAACAGCCATGTTATACACAGAGTAAAAACTGCCCTATTACTTGAGGAAATGGAAGATAACAAATGTTTCATCTCTGAACTACCAACAAATTTCTTTAAGCCATTAGGGGCTTGCCTGAAAGTCAGAAGGTCTGAGCATCATAGTGGTCAGGTCAGGTTTTACCAGGGCTCTATTCAACATGATGGAGAACCTAACTAAACCCCAGGTTTCAACACACAGCCTGAGGAAATAATACCAGTGCCACCATCAGTAGCACACTGAAGTTAACTAAAGTAAAACATTAAGTTGAACCATATGACATTGCCATTTTGTGCTCAAAATGACAAAATACTAGTAATTGCCTATGGTTCACCTTTACCTGCTAGCTCAAGTGTGCCTTTTAAGTTGGTGGCATCAGTTACTAAGGTTAAAATAAGAACGCTGTGACAAATGCCTCTACAGAAGTCTAATGAGTCAGAATTCTAACGATATAAAGAAATAAGAAACAATTTGTGTCACGTCAATTAAAGAATGCATTGACAAAGGCTGGCCAATGACTGGGTTCTACGGCTTGTGTTTCTCAATCATTCAGCTGAAAAACTGTCTAGTGCTGGATAAGTCATCACCCCAAATGTCTCTTGGAAAATTCCACCTGTGACTTTCTAATAAAACAAGCCTTCTTTATTAGCCGACTCTGCCATAAGGACAGATTTAACAGAGTTAGTTACACCACGATTATCCAAAATGTGCTGAGAAAATCTAAATTAATAACATGGTTTAGTCGTTTTTGTCTATAATTTCTCACAACTACTGAGGAACCACTTTGGCTTTGGATATATGGGTGTACCTTCGCTTCTGAAAAGCTGGTCAAGCAAAATTTTTATAATATGAATCACTGAACAAGGATAATGCAGTAGTTACAGTATAAGGAATTGTTTACAAGGTAAAAAGTAGCTTTAGTGAATAATGTAAAAAATAGTATAATTGTACTTAAGAAAATATACTGCTCTTTTATACACCAATAATATTATAGATCAAATATCTATAGAATCTTCCTCTTGGAACAAGAGAAAAATTATAGGAAGGAAGATTGAAATTTCAAGGAAAGTGATCATGAAGCAATATAAACCTGCCTGGCCACCTGTGCAAGGTGCTTCTCACATAGGTTCCATTCCATTAGGCCCTAAAATTAACCGAGCTAGGTGACCATCATTAAAAAAGGAAACACTGATTAACCAATTTTTTTAAAGTTTGCATTTCAATGTCTTATTTGTTGATATCAATGTTTTAGGACACCTCTACTCCTCTGTCAGAAGTGGCTAAAGTAGCCTTGGGAACTTGTAACAAGACATGAAAGGCTGAAAGGCAATTTTACTGATAGCCAGCAAAAGGAAAAATAAAAAGGAAAAAAAAAAAAAGAATGGAGAAGCTTCAAAAATTGGTTATCATTTAAAATATGGTTAAGCAAAATATACACTGTTTTAACTTTGTCTCCAGAAAAGGACATTCTAGGTTACAGAATATCAGACATTCCCACACATAAAAATGTGAGGGCTTGGTACAGCATTTCTTGTCTTTCTCTCTAAAATTTCTTGATTGTTTTTTCAATTACACATAATATATTCAGTAACTATAACAATATAATCTTCCATTGGACAAATACTGAATAACTATATTATTTGTATTTTAACATTTTCTCCTTAACATGACTAAAATTTACCAATGCCTCATTTAAATGAAATGAATGAAGTCACATAAAAATGATAAAAATCCCATATAAAAGGCAGGACTTATGAAGAAACAAGGAAGAAATAATCTAATTCATTAAGGTTATCTTTCTACCAAAATGAAGAGACAATGATTTGTGCTCATGTATTAATGTGGAGGTGATTGGGAAAATGGCAACATTTTAAATAGCAAAGAAACTAAGATAAAATAATTAAAAATGTATAGAACTAAATACATTAATATTGAAAAAAATTAACTTATTTTTCAGGACTAAAAGTTTGAGATCTTGCTAATTTATTCTTATCTTGAAGAGATGTAAAGGGGCACAATTTAAAAATTATTCAACCAGCCTCTTTAGTGCCTAAGAGGAAAAATGATTTAATTAAATTATCATCTTTCCAAATTTCAGTTCCTTCTTCCACCCAAGAATAGACATTTAGAATGCATATGACTCACTGACTCCTTATGCTGAATAGAGCCCTTAATAATATACATTGCAAAGAATGTTAAACTACTAAAACTTCAAAGAAGTATCAGAAAGGTCATTCTGGTTTTATTTTTTGTTGTGGGGGCAGGGGACATGTTCTTTTTAGTTGCTGTTTTTTAAAAAAATCGTGGCTAATTTAGTTGACTATACTTTGAAGTAGTTATGGAAAAAATATTTTTTTACTGGAATTATATCATCATAATTTTTCAGAGTGACATATTATGTAAATATAAGCACATTTGCAATACTTCTAAGTGGAAGAAACTCCCCTAGCAAGTCATAAGTTAGATACTGTAAGACCATAGCCACCCTCAAGTTATTATCTCTAAGACAAATAACAGATTGCTCGATGTTTTACTGTGTGCCAAAAACTTTTCCAGTTAACATTTTCTCTTGAAAAAATAGATCACATACTTGTAAAATCATACCCAGCATTGACTTCATAAGGCATGTGGCTTTAGAGTGCTTTTTACAATTATTAATTCTATTAGTCAACTAGCAGGAGGCTAATGCAATTGTCTTAGAAGACGCTCAGAAGACACAGAAGACATTTTGAGAGCTGATCTGTACATCTGCAAAACAAAGCAAAAAAAAAAAAGATTTCCTTCCTAAATGATGTGAACATACTTTAACATATCACACCTAAGATACATTAATATGCCAGCACCATGGGCTGCTTGAAAGATATCTGATAAAAGCATGAGCAGACTAGGACCAAGATCTTCTCCCTCCCCTGGGTTTTAATAAAGTAGCAGGAGAGGGAGGAACATGATAAAAAAAAAGATTACAGGACAAGAAATCATTTTCATAACAGACTATGATGTTGGTGAAATTATGAGGATACTTCAAAAAGTCCATGGAAAAGCAAAATTAAAAGATAGTACAAATCTTTCCGTGATCTTTTTGAAGTACCCTCGTATTTAACCTCTAAAACCCCCTCAACTCTAATGACTATAATACTTAGCTACAGTGGGGTGTGTGTGTGGGGGGGAAGATCTTAATTTGTAAACACCAGCAATGGCTTTTATAGAGGAAACTTTAAAGTAGTTAAAATATATAATGACATCAATGAACCTGAGTCATCAGTTCTGGCAACTCTATTTTAAATGTTATTGTTCTATTACATAGCAATATCCTTCATAAAGGCTACAAAAAACAAGTTCAAAATGCCAGATAAAGTAGATCCACTGTAAACTGACATTTTAGATAATGGGTCTAAAAGTGAATTGGACAAAGAGGAGTTGAAAGATCTAAAGGACAACTATAGGCTCAAAATTGCTAATTGTGAGATAAAAAATCGACCTCTGGGGTGCAATCGTGAACATGCCCACATTTATATCAGTTACCACCTATACAAACACTTAAATGCTCCTTAAACAGCCCATGTAATGCGAATGCAGATTATGAGGGGTCTTCAAAAATTTCTTGGAAAGATTCGTATTTTTTTTTAACTTTTATTTATTTTTAGCATATTGATTCTTACAAATCATGATATTTCTTTAGGCCCTTTGCCCAACCTATCACTTCCAAAACCCCCTCTGGCCTTCCCCACCATCTCTAGTATCCTTAGGTTTGTTCTCTCCTTCTGAAAGTTCAACATATTGTTGTGGTCTTTTCTTTCTTTTATTCCTTCCTTCTTCCCCCCTCCCCTCCCTCCCTTTCTTTCTTCTTAGCAGCCAGTTATGAGTGAGAGCATGTGGTATTTCTGTTTCTTTGTCTGGCTTATTTCACTTGACATAATTTTCTCCAGATTCATCCATGTTGCTGCAAATGGCAGAATTTCACTTTTTTATTGCTGAGTAGTATTCCATTGTGTATATATACCTAAGTGTCCATTGATAGACTGGATAAAGATTCATATTTTAATTCCATTTTTCCACTAACTTTTTGATGTACCCGTGAATGTGCCAAGATATTTAAACAGGTTAAAAATATATTTAGCTTCCCCAAAATGCTCTATTTATATTAATTTTCATTGCTGAGATATAAGACATTCCATCTGCAAAAATCATAAATTTCTACTCTTAATTAACCATCTTTTCTTTTACATTAAAACTTAAATCCAAAAGCTTTATTTGCTTTCTAAGCAAAAGAGTTTACTATTATTTTAAAAATGCAACAGAAGAGTACACTATTTCTATGTTACAGTAACATTTAGACAGATTTATGCAATGGAAATAATCAGTGTTTGAGCTTAAATTATAATTCTAGTAATTACTTTATCTCACTGATTAAAATGCTTAAATACATAAGAAAAAATTTTTCTCCTGTAGAAGACTGAATCATGTTTTCAGGATGGTACAGTCACAGCAAAAGTGATCTGAATTTTCTATTATTACCTAGATATTGTCAATTAACCATTAGTGACTTAGCTGTATCATATATGTGTGTGTTTAAGTATATACATATACATATATATAAATATATACACTATATATTTATACATATACACACA
>NW_007730308.1:85968-87589 GCF_000696425.1 Galeopterus variegatus | reverse complement strand
TCTTTTTGTTTTTCCAGATAATAAAACTTTCAAGTGTTTAAAATCAAAGCTTAACACAAAATGAAAAGTCATGATGGTCTTCCCCTTAATAAACATATGTTTTCCTCCATGCTTGCTTGTATCACCAGCTTAGGAGTACTGAGTTATTAATCACACATTTCATGTTGCTTTTATAAAAAAAAATTAAAAAGAAAAAAAAAAGAGAAGAGGAAAATGTTTCTTTTGATCAAAGTCTCCCACAAAGAATTTAAAGAATTAAGCAAGTGATAGCAAAATAAAAGGAAGGTCAAGTCTTGGGCCTATAGCAAACTAGATAGCTTCCATATGAACGACATATAAAGTTCAGTTTTTAAAGAACATATGTGTTTGCTCATTGGTTTAGGGAAAGAAAAAAAAAAAACACTTGAATCCTGTCTACTCCATATATACAGATCAAAATCAGATTGCTTAAGTGAACTATAAAATGCAAAAGAACATTGTTTATCCAATTTACAAACCCAAGAATTACTGAAGGAGTTTAAATGTTTTCTATTTCTTCAGATTCCAGGGCAAAACTTCAATGGTAGATCGCTTTTTTTGTAAACTGCTCCAAACTTCATAAACCCAATGTCAGATCCTGTTCTTCGCCATCCATTTCTATTTAATTTGCTCTCTCTGAATTGACTGTTCCTGGATCTTTAAAGGTATTTTTGGGCATCTCAAATCCTGTTGAGATTTAAATGTCATCACCTTCAAAAACTCCCATCAAATAAATCTCTTATTAATTCACATCAAATTAATCCAAAATGATCGCTTCTATTAACATATGCTTCAGAACACAAAGCCTATTAATAGTCATCTGGACACTAGAACTAACCCAAGCTTCTCAGAGATAAAATGCACACTATTTAGATATCCTATTTCAAAGAGTTTTGATGCTGGCCTAAACACATTTTATTAGGCTTTTATTTCATCATGCTATGTCCTCTATATTTTAAATATCTTGTTTCAAATGTACTAATCTAGGTAAAAGGAGATAGTGTGGTAAGCAATTAATAATGTCATATCTGCCAAAATGAGTTTCATATACTTATATCCATACTAGTGAATTTCATTTACCATTTTACTTTTATAAGAAAATTGCAGACATTTTTTTTCTTCAAAGACTTTATGCTAGAAGTTTAAATGACACTGTAGAATACATTTGAAAGAAATGAAGCGTGCACCTATTTCACTAATGGGGTAACTAAAATAGAGCAAGTATATACACCATGGAGTATCAGAAGGAAAGGGGAATTGGTTATTTTTCCTTTCATAACCAGTAAGAGGCAAATGTATTAAAAACTCTGATTTGAATAAGATCACAATTTCACTAAACAAATTAAGAAATGTTATTCATTTCCCTGCACATATGTAGTTTTTCCTTTTGTTTTCCTCTCAAAGAAAAAAAAAAAAAACAATTAAAATACCTACAATGGCAACTGTGAATTCAAACAGGCCAATCTGACTTTATATTTGCACATGGGTCAGGCTTCACTTCATCCCCTACAATTCTTTGTTAAACTGAGAATATTTAAATTGGCCCCTGGACAAAAAACCAAACATAGCACTTAAGTTCAAAAAGAGGAACTCATAGAAAAAG
>NW_007730308.1:84141-85464 GCF_000696425.1 Galeopterus variegatus | reverse complement strand
GAAATGTTATTCATTTCCCTGCACATATGTAGTTTTTCCTTTTGTTTTCCTCTCAAAGAAACAAAAAAACAATTAAAATACCTACAGTGGCAACTGTGAATTCAAACAGGCCAATCTGACTTTATATTTGCACACGGGTCAGGCTTCACTTCATCCCCTACAATTCTTTGTTAAACTGAGAATATTTAAATTAGCCCCTGGACAAAAAACCAAACATAGCACTTAAGTTCAAAAAGAGGAACTCATAGAAAAAGTATAAATGCATCTATTTGTCTTGATGATTATGGTGTGAATTGACATTTTATTGTATGTAAATTTGATTTCCACTGATAGCAAAAATAATGAATGTTGTGCTTTGTAGAAATGCCTTTGACTTTCTGACTTTCTTCCTAGCACTTGTTGATAAACATCTTTGTATGTGAAAGGTAGTTTAATTTTTATGTACAGATGTTGCTTTGTCCATTTTCCAATCTGTTATTCAATAGAAAAGAAAATCTCAATTATTAACTCAGTCCACCAATAAAACTGCCTAACTGGTGTCTCAGTTCTCCCAAAAGAAATCTGTGTCAATCACTGCAAATCCATTTGGTAAACTGATGCACATATATGAGGGTATTTCAAAAAGTTCATGGAAATATTTGTATTATCTTTCAATTCTATTTTCCATGAACTTTTTGAGGTACACTGGTACAGTATATTGAATCTAATGGATGCATACCTTGAAGATTACATACTTCAATAATAATACTCACTGTCTTCACAGCACCAGGAAGTCAAGCACATGCCTCATAGACGCAAGGTTTGTTTTTAGTTTTTTGTTTTTTGTTTTATTATCATTAAGAGTTCCAAAATGGATATAAGATTAAAACAAATGTTATGAAGGCATACTGAGAACTTATACTGGTAATTCACTGGGGGAGTGTGTGTGTGTATATACCCAAAATGAAGGGAAGTAAGTTTGCGCCATCGTATGCAACATTTCTTCCTCATGAAACTAGGAAGTGACTTAGAAATCACTGTGCTCATCCCTACCATACCACAGGAAGCAGTTTAAAAGGCCTGCACCCATGTGAAGACCAGCAATCTAAGGACAGAACCATAGGAGTATCCAACAATTACAAACATCACAATGAATCAGCTAATGCATTCACGCAACAAAAAGGATTTAGAAATAAGTTCAGATTGTTTATATTATATAAGTTCCACGAGGCCAGAGATCTTTGTTCTGTATGTATTTTTTAAAGTCCACTTACATTAATAAATAGAACTGATAGATATCTTTCACACTGTGTAATAAACACACACGAATGATGTTAAATTTGG
>NW_007730308.1:82030-82885 GCF_000696425.1 Galeopterus variegatus | reverse complement strand
TTTTGTTTTCCAGCATAATTATCAACATTAAAAGAGGATCAGGATGTATTAACATGAAAGACTTACAATCAGCATTTTGAAAGAATGTGTAATGGCAGGAGATTACAGATAGAACACTAAATAAAAAACAGCAGGAGGTAAAACATCTATGTACAATGACATCCCAGATGTCCATATCATACATTCATAAAAATATATGGGTATATACCCAATGGTATCTCTGAACAAAATGGTTTATACAGATATCACTGCATTAAAAAGCCCTAACTTTTTTTTAGTTATTATTTTTAATGCTGTCCCACTACAGTGATCAATTTAAAACCTTTTTATACTAAATTTGTCTCATTATTTTACACTAACTTAAATTTTATCTGACTATAATTAAACCAGAAACCAAAACATGGCAAAGAGTTTAATGAAATATGGAATGTGGAATGGTGTTAGAAGAAGACCCAGGATTGCACTGAGGAATCTAGGTTCATATAGTTCCAATCAGTAGTTCTCGAATGTTTGCATATACTTGAGACAACATATCTAGACCACATGCTCCTTCCTGGTTATTATAAATCACATTCCTCCCAATCTTACTCAGTCTCTAACCCCAGATTAATCTGTAACAATAAAGAAGACAGAAAACTAAAGCCTGGGATTCTAGCCAGTAAACACCTGTTTGGTATAGACCCCGCCTATGGTTGCATCCCTTTGTAGCATAGCTTAATATAGTTTGCCTCATGTTTCTGGGTGATGCAGAGAGACGAAATGGTGTTAACATACAATGGACTCCCTATCTCATCTTTGCAAATCCCAAGCAGATCCCACGGCTTTACGGGCTTTTGGATTTTGTCAAGTTGTTAA
>NW_007730308.1:47605-81831 GCF_000696425.1 Galeopterus variegatus | reverse complement strand
TTTGCAAATCCCAAGCAGATCCCACGGCTTTACGGGCTTTTGGATTTTGTCAAGTTGTTAAGTGCATTCTCCTTATGCCCCAAGGATTAAAACAAAAATGAAAGAAAGAAAAGAAAGAGAAGGAAGGAAGGAAGGAGGGAGGGAGGGAAGAAATAGAAAAGAAAAGAAAAGAAAAATAGGCTAGGTAGATGCTGAAGCAAATCTGAAACAGGAAATTAATGTTAAATCAATTGTAAACACAAAGCCAGACATGATGATGAGGTCACAGTGAGGTCCAAGCCTGAGAGGATGACCACACATCCAGGTTTCTTCTGCGCCTTACACGTTCACATATGAGAGAAAGAAGAATGATTTGATACATATGTGTAAAGCTTTGGAATTAGGGCAGAAATTAGCTCAATTGTTAAGTATTTTGTACAGGTAATCTAGTCAATCTTCACTTTCAAGTTCAATATAAACTTTATGTAAACACACACGGAGACACAGACACACAAGTTTAGAAAAGATTTTCACCTCCTGCACCCTAATTAGTCATTTCTTTCCTTCATCAATCCTGTTGTGGACACCTGTCACAACAGAGTAAGGGGGAAATACATATATAATTCCAAATTCAGGTGTTTTACAAATAGTTCCTTCAAAATCTAATTGAATGTTGAAAGAAACCAAAAGACAAAACCAGACTTTTTTTTATAGGCCCACAATCCCCAATGTTGATGTATATTCTACCTGAATTTTTAATTATTAAGAAAAATGTACCATGTTACTGTTACTGTAAGTCAGGCACTATACCAAGAGTGCATTATCTCATTTGATTTTAATTTTGATTAACAATCCTTTGAGTAAAGTACTATTATCATCCACATAAGATGACGTAACTAAGACATGGAGGAGTTAAATCACTTGCGTAGGCGTAGACCTACACATGGACCAGCTGGGTCTGAAGGAATCTAAAGTCATGCTAGACCACCTGGTTTCCCATTATATTTCTCATAAACTCTGTAGTGTTTTTAATGAACAACAGTTAAGCAAAGCATTCATAGGTATAAAAGAGGTAAGATTTCAAGATATTTACAAGAGAATATAATCTACAAGATACCATTATACAAAGATTGCTATCAAATATACTTGTTTGGCTCTGTAGTTGTATCAAGTGAATACAAAATCTTCCCAACATTCTCAAGGACTATTACATTATCCAATTTGCCTCAAAATTCCTAGCACATAGCTAAGATTACCAAACAATACAAGTCTCTAAAATATATTCACTTCTATAAAGCCCTCTACAATTTTCATAAGCAAAACTTTTAAAAGTTTTGTAAAGCAAAAGTTAGTCTTCTCCACTATCATGTGCCACTTTATACGTCCTTTTAGTACGTGCCACACTACATTATAATTACGTGTTTATGTTTTAGGCTATCCCCTAGATGAGAAAATATCATTAATATTATTAATGTTAACTCAAAACACTTATATATATATCCATTCATATATATGATAATATCAATCAAAATACTGATATATAATAATTCATGTATGCAAATATCTAAATGTCGTCAATGATTTTCATGGTTTCTCTAAGCTCAGCTAGACCACATTTCTATCATCAGCAGTGGGACACTATTATGGTGATTACTGGAGAGAAATAAAGTAGCATATTGGAGCAAGGGACATGTAAATTTTTAAATGCATATAAGTGCTCTACTTTAATGCATATAAAGTTCAGAAACAAGCTAAACTAAAAGCTAAAGTGTTAGCAGTCAGAACAGTGATTGATTCCTGGGGAGGAGGACAGGGAAGAAAGGAGGGGATGGGGGGGGGGGGCTTCTAGAGCACTGACAATACTGTATTTCTTGACATGAGCAATAGTTACACACATGTATTTATTTTGTAATAATTCAATGAGCTATAGCCTCAGGATTTGTGCACTTTTCAGCTAAAAAGAGAGTGTGAGAGAGAGAGAGAGAGAGAGAGAGAGTGTGTGTGTGTGTGTGTGTGTGTGTGTGTGTGTGTGTGTGTGTGTGTGTGTGTGATTTTTCAGTGAAACAGCAGTTGCTCTGCAGGCCAAGTTGCAGGGTACCAACCAGGATATGCCAGAGCAGGCAACGAGGTGGTAAAAGAGGAAGAGAAGAGAAATTAAGAGAGAAAAAAATAAAGAGCTCTGGACAAAAGGGATTTGAAAGGGTGAAAAGTTTGAAAAAGAGATGAGAGGCAAAAACAAGAGCGGAAAGCAATGACACCCTAACGGGAGGGAAGATAATCAGAGACAAGGAAATAGGAGAGCAAGAGCAAGCGAGAGAGCCAGGGAGCAGGAGCACATGTTCCGTCTTCGATTCTATTGGTGGTGGTGGTATCGGTTCTGTCTTTGATTCTGTCGGAGGCAGTGGTGGTATCAGAAGGAGCAAAGTACACACACACAGTTTCAGTTATTAAAAGAATCATTAGGATACCTACATTAATTACACCACAGAGGCAAGCTAGGTAAAGGTGGAAGAGAACTACTATTTGCTGGGTACCTGTTATGTCCCAGCCATTTACCTATTAACACACAAAATTTTCCCATTTGGTCCTCACCAAAACCCTGCTAATTATCCATTAGTCCATTTTATAAATGAGAAAACTGGACCTGAAAAGGTGTTAAAAGTAACCTGCTTACCTTAGAAGACTACATGGAATAGAGGAAGAACAGCCAATAAAACAATACTGTGGCTTTTTCAGAGAATCCCCACATATTCTGAATATTTGTAGAAGGCTGAATAAATGCTGTGTTTAAATGAAGTGTGTCAGATTCTTCTTTTATCTAAAATGGTTGCTGTAAATCTATGTTATACAGCAGGCCAAGGTATTCCATCTCACAAATTTAATAATGTGTGTTTAATAATAATGTGTTCATTTTGCATAAAAAGATGAGTTAATACGTAAAATTCTATCAGTATTCAACTTTCCACCTGGTTAATAGTTTCCTAAGACTTTGGCTTCTAATGTGCGCTAGTAACTGACAAAAAAAAAAAAAGGAAAGAAAAGAAATAGGCAGCATGCAAATGTCAACAGGAGAACTTGAAAATATTATTCCTTAAAACGACAGTATTTCATATAACATTTAGTATTTGTTTTGTAGGTACAAGCAGACAGAAAATACAATCACATTTTATCATACAGAATTTGCTCCAGGTTTGTAGGTGATAATTTGATACTACTCCATGGAGTTCCTCAAAGAGAATCATCAAGTCCAAGAATACAGTTGCTTAAAGAAGCTTGATAACCTTCTGCTCAAGCAGATTAAGAATTAGTTGACTGATCCTGCATCTACTATGCTTTATGTGTTCAAGAAGCCACAGCATTAATGCTCTATACATTTTACTACTGACTACAAGGAATCAAGCTTATGCATGGACAGAAAAAGATGTTTGTAAAAGGAGCAACACAATGCCTAAAAAAGAGCTGCACTCTATAATTATTTAAGATTCACCACTTCCATGATTCTTGCCAACTTTTTGTAAAACAACATTTCACAATAATAGTTTTACCTGATTACTTCAAAGGTAGATTACTATAGAGGTAACCTGAATAAACAATATTGGTATTAAATATATTAAACAATATTGGTATTAAATTTGTGAGATGGAATACCTTGGTCTGCTGTATAACACAGATTTACAGCAACCATTTTATCTTTTTTTTTTTTTTTTTTCCTTTTTGTCTTTTTTCGTGACCGGCAACAGATCGCAACCCTCAGTGTCGCGCCCGTACCGGACTGGGACCGGCAATGGGATCGCAACCCTCGGTGTTGCTCCCGCACCTCGCTCAGCCAGTGAGCGGCCGGTCTGTATGTGGGATCCGAACCCTCGGTGGGAGCGCCACTGCACTCCCAAGTGGCGCACTGTAGCAGTGCGCCACCGGGCCGGCCCTACAGCAACCATTTTAGATAAAAGAAGAATCTGACACACTTCATTTAAACACAGCATAATGATAATATTATCATCTTCATACCTGCAAATGGTGCCTTGTTTACTGAGCCTACAAACCAGGATGCTATCAGAAAATAAAATCCTATTATTGAAATGATTTCATGAAAGAGTTAATATACCATGAGGGTACCATATACTGCTTTTAATCTTGCTGTAAAATTAAGAATGCCCTGTTTAAATGCTGAAAAATAATGAATTATACTAAAAATGAGACATTACAGAAGAGAGAAAATTGTAGCCTATTAAGTGTTTATGATCTTCTGAGAAAAAAAACAGAAAAAAAAAAAAAAAGGAAAAAGGTTGTAGGTCTCAAAATATCCTGCTGCCCTGGTTTACTAAAATAAAAATGGAATTCCCTTTCCACAGTATCATCAATAGGATCCAAATGAGCTAAAGAAATAGGTGGATCCTGGAAGATAATGCCTGTAGTTTGGTGTATGAACAGTGAAAAAACCACATGAAATATTTTGGATAGTGTTAACAACTTAAAGGATAACACTAGTTAAGAATATTTTCTGATGCCCAGGAATACTGACTGTATGAGAGAAGACTGCTTTAGTCTTTGATTTTGTAACTTAAACTTAGAATAAAGTAATCATGTCAAAATGCCCCATACTTTTTTGTGAATCCTTCATTTCACTTTCATGAAAAAATTGCAAACGACCCAAACAAGCTGATGATATCACAAATTTTTCCCAGAAACCAAGGACAAGTATATCTGCCATATCAATGTCCATTTAACATTAAATCCTATGTTTTGTGCAAATATGACAAAATTGACCAGGGGCCATAATAATCAATGCTCATAATCAAAACCAAGTTAACATCACATTTATTCATTTGACATTTTTCTGATGGCCAACTATGTGTCAGACATTGAGTTGGGTGATGAGGAAAACTGTGAACAAGGGAGACATGAAACTTGCCCTCTCAGTCTAGCCAGAGAAAAGGAAAATAAACAGGAAAAAGTGGTACCTGATCCAGATTTGGTAGAGCAAGAAGGGCTTCTGGGGAAAAAATGGCTAATGACAACAAACAGAGATAGCAGAAGCTGATCAGATGAGAAGAGGATAGAGTGATTCAGGCAGGAAAAAATAGCAGGTGGAAAAGTCCAGATCAAACAAGAATGTGGCTTTTTAGAGAAACTGAGAGAGATTCAGTGGTATCAGAATTTCAGTGGTGATTGGTTTCAATTCTATAAAATAAAAGATTAAAAACATAAATTCTGTAGAAAATTTCTATTTTCCTGAAAATATTAGACAATTTGTTTGTCATATATGTTCACAAAACTTTAGATGAACTCTTCATGCAAAGTGTTTACTATTGGTTTACGGATAGAATTTCTACATAATCGTGTCATGGAAAAAGCATTATTAAAATGAAAAAATAGTTTAAAACTTAAATTTAAAATATTGTCTCTGATTTTGATGTAATATTTTCACTGTCTAATAAGATAGTGCCAGTAGTCTTTAGTTTCTTATCATAAGAAATTAAATACAACCCTGAAAATATAATCATTATAGTCTCTGTATTTATATATTAATGTACATACGTATATATACACACAATTTATTTTAACTTGATCTCTTCCTAAAAGCTTAATATTCAGACTATGAAGCATAAGACAACACGTTTAATTCCCAATAAGTTTCTGTTTACTATGCCACGATGCAGAGGTATTAATGGTTTAAAAAACCACTCTTGCCCATCAGGTGGGAAAATAAAGTACCAAAGCAACATCAAATGTCATATATATGTTCTACTTATGGGCAAGGGCATTTCATACTTGTAAAACTTCCAATCAATTAATTCATTCACATACTATGTATTTATTAAGCACATAATATATTTGAATTCTAAGAGAAAATTATTGCTTTCTCAGAGGCTATCTTTGTCAAAGAAAGAAGGCTCACAGTAAACATCTCAGTTACAATACAGAATGAGACATGATTTAGCACCAAAATGAGCAATGCAAACAACGAATTCTCTGGAAGGCAAATGGTAAGTACTAAATGTTTGCTATTCTTTTTATGAGTATTATTATTATTCCCATTATTTCTTTCATTTATAGTAAAATAATGCAATGTGGTTAATAGCAGTGGGAATACTTAAGAGAGATGAGAGTGGAAATGATTCTACAGGGATGAGAAAAGGACATTCCAGCAAAGAGAAGTAAGAAATAAAAGGCTGCTATCCAATGTAAACATAAGTCAAGGAACAGAGAAAGGCTGGCTGGTGAGCTCACTTGGGAGAGCGTGGTGCTGATAACACCAAGGTCAAGGGTTTGGATCCCCTTATACCGGCCAGCTGCATAAAAACAAAACAAAAGGAACAGGGAAGAATCTGGATTTAAAACAAATGACGCACGTGGAAGATGTGGTTGCAAAGGTTAGTAAGATAAAATCTTGAATCCCAGTTGATAAGGCTGGACCACTTGTAGAAAACAGGAACCCACATGAAGTTTCTAAATAGGATAAATTAAGAAAACTAAACTAGAGGTGTGGTGACATATACACTGAAGAACAGAAAGATGAAAAATGAAGAAATGTTATGCATTTCAAAAAGTTTTTTCCAACTACCATAAAATAAAGAATAAAAAAACTCAGATATCTTATAGGTTCAGATGAAAAGATGGGGTTAATGACATACTTTGTGAGACATGAATGATACTGGATTATTTGGGCATCTAAGTGTTATTATAATCTTTGTGTAGTAAAATTGGGGTTATGGCTATCAATGTTTTATTTATCTGTTTCACTATTTGTATTCCTGCCTGGATCATGCTCTTCTGTTGCTATTGATAATGATATTCTCATGCTATAATCAAGTACCTGTAAACAGGTAGGTACTGCTTAATAAATACTTGTTCAGTGAACTTTATGGAGGTTATTGAAGTTTATTGAATAAGCTTAGTGAAACTTACTGAGAAGACAAAATAGATCTAATCAACTGACTGCCTTAGCTATTTGATACCCACCCGTTTGCTTCCCTTGACTACCTGATCATACTTAATGTTTTATCCTAATCCTGTCCATTCTGAGTCCATTCTAACTAAGTTCTTAGACTGGTAGCATTTTATAGTTTTCCAAAATAACTTAAAAGCATAAAAGAAGGCCTTCCAAAATGAACCCAGATCTTCCTTGTCCCATTGTCAGCTCTCTCAGAACTTGATCAAAAACTCAATGGTGGTCCCACTAATACATTCTAATGCATGTAAATCAGTAGTTTAAACAGTGACCAGGAAGGCCTCAACACCACATCTCTTTATTTCAAGTCAGATCTACACAGGTGGAGACTTGGAAGACCTCAGACTTAGACAGTAAAAGTTCATTTGAAATTTCATTTTATACCAACACGGCTTGGTAACTACTCAAGTCTCCTGGCTGTTACGTCCCATTCAGATGCAATTTGTTTCTGAAGCAGGAGCATTCCCAAGTCAGTTACTCGTAAGCAGTGGTTTGTTCTCTTTGTGACCACCCCAAAACAGTTACTCTAAGACTGTAGTAGGAGATCCTGAAGACATGAGCAGAATGAACAAAACACGCCGACTTGTGAATCTGTGTTAAGGTCATGAAGGTACCTTTAGACACAAGCCAACACTGACTTTTAGGCCAAAAAATCTGACATTGTTCTCAGGTTTGAGGTACTAGGCCTTGCAAAAAAGGTGTGAGCAGGGATCTTCTTGTACTTCCAAAAGCAAACCCCCGCAAAACTGCTTCCTTTCCAAGGTTGGATAGGGTAAACAGAAATACACTCTTACATGCATGCACAGGAGGTGCACAGTTTCAAAAGATTATGCAAGCACATTAACCAAAATCAGCAGAGGTTTTGGCCAGGTTTTTATCCTCTTCTTTCAGTTTATCTGTATTGTCTTAATTCCTACAATAATACACTTGTCCATTTTATAAAGTTATTTCTACAGGGAATAAAAAGAAAAGAGAGTACAAATTAAATAAGACAATATACACTGGAATAGACTATAAAAGGCAATATGATACAATTTTTGGCATTTCTCACCCTTCTCCCACTAGATCATAAGCTCCTAATGAGCAGCATAGAGGGGCCACTCTATATATGTTGAATGAAGAATGACATCAGCATCACTATAGGAAGAGGTACTTCTACACAAGTAAATCCAGTCATCATATGATTCAAAAAATAAGGAGGCCAAACATTTTGGGGGCAGAAAGAGAAATGCAAATTTGATTAGATTTCTCCTATTTTCCCTTTTTAAAAAGTCACCAATTTTTATGCTTTAAGTCAATGTTGCTCTTAAACAATTTGTACACTCAAAATACAGGAAAAATCAAAAAGTGGCCATGGAATGTCTGTTGCCTGTGCCTCATCATGAGGAAACACGCAATATAAGGGCACTGCCTTTTTTGACAAACTGGGAGCCCTTAACTTCTTAAAGCAGTCAATACTCAGTAGTACTAATGTATACATTTACAGTACAGTAAATATGCAGTGTGTTGTAGTAGTAATAACACAAACTTTTACAATATCAGAACTCCTTAATTCCATAGTCTATTTCTAGGGAATGTGTTAAGCAATGGAAAGACTGGAAATTGGAAAATAATTCAATTATCAACTTTATAACTGCTTTAAAATAAAAAATAATATTCTTTATAAAAGGAAATTTTGTAGAAATTCTTCATGATGGATTATTAATTTTATGTACCTCCCTCTACTTGAATCAAATCTCTCCTAATATCCAACTATATATGTTAATGGTAAAAAGAGAGACAGGCTTGTTACTGGAATGATAAAACAATATCCTCTAAATTTGAAAAAGTTTATCTTTTTTTCCATGATGGAGAATATGCATTTTTTTTTCTAAACCACTGAAGGAAATCAGAATCTTTCCAACAGCAAAATGCTGAGCATCAAGTTCTAAATTTTCAAGAGACACAGTCAGGTCTACAATTCAAAATTAAATCCACCAGTTTTATTAGACTTCATAAAAGCATGGAAATCATAGTGTTAATATGAACATGAATAGGAGACCTGGTCTCAGGGAAAGGCCTTGGAGAAAAATTGTTGATATATAACAAACCTACAGTATCAAAATCTGTCTCCACTATGTGTTCCGAAGGATTGAAAGCAATACAAGTTTACTTCATTTTCTTGATTCCTATGGTGCCCATAAATATTAAAGAATATAATCTATGTGCAAATTGGGAGTGGCTCTCAGTGAGAGGTAAACTCACATACTGAAAACTAATTCTTAGATACTTAAGATTCGAGAGGTAGTGCTCTTGTTTATACCCACTCTCCCTTATGCAGGAGGTAAGCCTCTGAGGCTCAGAGTCTGACAATAACACATTTATTTATCCAGGTATTTAGAAGCTGGCATTCTGGAACAATTTAATTGTTTAAACCCAATATTACTGCCTAACTCAGGAATGGGGAGGTACAGTGGGGAACAGTCTGGATTCATTTGTAGTGAGTTTTCTGTTTTGTAATATAATTTAAAATATTTTTGAAGAAATATGGTAAAGAGATTATCCTTCTGGAACTAGATACACTGACACTGTCACATTAACTCACAGCTTGTTAAATACTGTGCAATCTTTCTATAACATTCTTTGTTATGAGACTAGAATCAGCATATGGGAATTGCTCTTTTCCTGCTAAACTGAAGTCATTACTAACTACTCATCTGTGACATGTACTCTTTCTTATAACCAGGGATTTTAGTTCCACAAAATTTAGAAACTGCTACATTGTTTCTTGGCACTGATTTCGAATGTGACATCATTTAAATTTTGAAAAACTCCATTTTAGCAAATACACAAGTGGGTGCCAGGTTAAAGATTGCCCAAAGGGGTAGCAGCGTGTCTGCAGGGACCAATCACAGATCATTCTTTCAATCTATACCACCCCATGCCTTTCATTAGAGGCACGTGGAATTACAATGAGCTCAACAAATGTATTTCAAAATGGGTTATTAAATCACCAGCATATAGAAATGGTTTCTAGTCACTAAAGATCTATATTGAAAAATAACTGAGATGTAAAAATGAAAAGCTCCATCTTCAGTTTTCTTAATTTCCAAAGGCTAAGGAATATGAGTATTTTTTTTAAAATATACATAACAAGGGTACTTCAAAAGGTCCATGGAAAAATACAACTAAAAGTTAAAACATATCTTTCCTGAACTTTTGGAATACCCCTCATGTACTTATTAACAAACACTACATACATATATAATAATCATAAATATAAATACAAATACAAACATACATAAGAGCCTACTGACTCATTTACTGCTGAGCAAAAAATAAACAGAGAATTGTGTCTAAATGACAAAGAAGTTTTCAGAGAATCAGCATCATTCAGATCCTCTGAAACTCTCATTTTAAAAATTCATCAATGATTTCCAGAACTTCCTCCATTATTTGAAAATTTACATAACCAAATAAGAAATTCCAGTCATTTCATCCATACACTCTGCAATGCCCTAGTTATAAAACTTGAGAATTTTTTAATCCAAGTACAATTGAATAGCAGTACCTGCCAACAAAAACTTAGAATTAGTGCTCTCAGAGACATCTTTTCTATCATAAAAAAATTCCAATGACTCACTGTAATTTCCCTTAGAAAATATGAATGACATGTCTTGTGTCACTGTTAAGAAAATGCTTTGAGCTTTGACCATCAAACCTTAAAAAGGTTTTAAGTTTAATAACTTTGCTATTTCTTAAATAGACATATTTTGTTAATGTTTACCTCTGATGTTAAAAGCGAGATTACTTCTTGAAAAGGAAAAAGAAAAAAAATATATATATTTAGGTCCACACACACACACACACACACACACACACACACACATACACACAGCTTAAAAATTTAGGATACGTGGTTGTAAATGATATCTCAGAAGCATTCTGCCACAGAGAAACCCTGTAGTGGCTATGGAATCACATTACTTCTATTTATTATGTCCTGCATAAGAACTGAGTGACCTTAGTAATAATAAATCGATTATTTTTATTGACAAAGTGTTTATGATCATGTGGCATATATCCCACATATGGGGGAAAAAAAAGATAAATTCCAAACTATCCAGAGAGCACAACACTATCTCTGAGATACTACCCATCAGGAAAAAGGCTGATGTATTCTAGCAAAGTTACCACAGTCTATTGACAAATAAGACAGTGATTAATTCTGAAGGGGAATTCTGTAAGATTCATTTTGGAGAAGAAGAAGAAATTTCATTAAATTAATGCAAAAAGTAAGCTATTAGAGGAAGTCTCTGGCTATCAAAAAGTCATGTATTTTTTTAAGTCATGTATTAAAAGTAAGTATTTATACAAATACAAAAAAAAAAAAATGATGGCATAGGTCATTACTGAACCAAAGAATAAGGCACAGATAAAAATGTAAAAAAAAAAAAAAAAACCCAAAAATATTTCTTTCAAGAATATTTACATTTCAATGTGGCCTTGAACTCAGCACTGTTGAACACCAAAGCTTATATAACAGAAACTCAAACATAAGATAAGCTAATGATTTAAGTCATATATTCTACCAAGGGAATGACACCAAGTTAGTCTTTTAGAATAGTAAGATGCCACTTCTTTTTACAACAGTTGACAGCTACAATTCTCAGTTTGTTCTACTCTGTAAATACCCTAAATATAATTTTTAAAATCAAAAGATAAAATAAGGCTATAGAAACATTATAAACAGTCTAATGAGCACTCCCATAGTTAATAACATACAGAAATTAAAAAGATTAGAAACAGAACATTGATTATAATTATTATTACAATAATAAATAATCACACAGGCCTTTGGCATTCACCAAACCTGTTTTAAGTATGTTATTTAAATTGGTCCTTCCCCCAAAACCTGTACCCTGGTATTACTCACAGCCTACAGGTGGGGAGACTGCAAACTAGAGAAGTTAGAGACTTACTTTAAATCTGATTTGATTCCAACAGAGCCACACCTCAGGAAGGAACACATAACTACAATCTATTAGACTTCTAGCTGGACATAAGCCTATTCCAGACAATTTCACGTCCCAAAAGGCACTGCGATGGCTGAATCTTCTTTGTTTTAATTTGTACTGTGCATATCTGGAGAACAAATAAGCTTGGAAAGAGGCCAAAGTGCTCAAACTATAGAAAAAAGCCAAGCAAAGCAAAACAAAACAGGATAAAAAAATATTGTGATGCACATTTATGACCACTGAAATAATAAATATGTCCCATACTGTGGGAATGGCTGGCTCCTCCAAGAGCAAAGAAAATGTGTGGTACACTGAAGTCTTTACCTGCATATTAGAACTAGGGTTTCTGGTGCTATGACTTCAGTGCCTTTGTTGTAATAAGGTAATTATTTAGGTAAGTTTGAGGATGGAACAGTACTTATTAATAATTGGTTTAGTAGTGTTGATGTTTTTATCATAAAAGTTATGATTTTCTTTTAAACATTACTTTAAAAAGATTTGCTGTACTAAATCATTTCATATACTCAAGGGACTTTTTTTAATAAAACGTCACTGGTTTTATACTATGTCTTATGAAGTCAATTCACATCAACTTAAAAACTCTCCCTACTGTCCTTTATTTTATTTTATTTTTTTATTTTAAAATTGACAAGGGCATCAGTATATATATCCTGTCATCTACAAGTTAAAATGGCCACCTCACATCCAGGTATATATCAACTATTTTCTTTACGTAATGTTAGTTAGGCACGCTGGAATCTTCAAAGCAAAAACGAAGCTGATGAATATAAATTATATGAATCAATCAAGTTCAGTCACTACCAAATACCTCTTGTAGTAAGAATTTCAGACCAGCTCTACTAAAAATGCAAATATTTCATGAAATGGCCTTACTAATACAGATTTCTAGAAAGAATAATTAATACAGACAGTATAAAAAACATGCCCTTAAGAAGTGATTTAAAAATAAGCTTGCTAATGTAGAGAAGAATAAAACTTGATAGGGATTCATGTCTAGCAATTGTCTTAAAATTGAAAACTTAAGAAAAGCATAAAGGTCTCCATTCCCAGAACACCAAAAACATAGCACTCCAAAAAGGCTTTAAGTGCTTATAAAACTATTTCATAAGATAAATTGTGATTTAGCACATATGACTTTCCTACGTTTATTTTATTCATAGCTTTGATTGAGAATGCATGAGACACAAGGCTTCCATCTACTCAAGAATGTTTGTGTAAGTAAACATACTTCAAAATATCAGAATACTTTAAGCAGCTCCTTGAAAACTTTACATGACTGATGTAAAGACTAATACTACTTTTTTTTTAATGAATGAAAAACTAGTCCTTTACTTATCTCAACTGGCAACTGTCTTTACAGTCTGCACAATGATCACAGGTGAAAAATAAGATGTAAAGATGAGAAACTGCTGATAAACCCATCCTGCGATCTGGCAAGAGGAAATCCACCAGGGGCAGCTGGAAGACAGGAAGAAGAAAGCAAGTTGGGCAGTGGGGAGAAGGGCAGGGTGGCAGGGGGTGCAGGCAGAGGCGGAGGCGAGGGGAAAGGCAGGCAGCAGCCAGGCCTCCTGCAGCTGACCCAGGCGGGCAGGCGCGGGGACAGGGGGAGGAGGAGCGACAGCCGCAGGCACAGCGCCCCGCAGCCACCAGAGCGCGGGGCAAGCGACACAACTGCTTCCGCAGCGCTGCCCGCGATAACACGCCCACAGCCGGTGCCGAGCACGCGTGGTGGCTGCTGCAGGCTCGGGGGCTCCTGTGCCAGCCAACCCCAGCGACACACACAAAGCTCCTGACGCCGCAGCCTCCAAGGCAGGGCCACAGACAGCAGCCTGCTGCCGAGTCGCAGCCAACTCCCTCCGACCGATGGTCGTTGCTGCTCCAAATCAGTTACAAGCAAATGCAATCCTATGTCTGTGACTGATCTGCGGTTCTGATTTTTCACTTGTCCTTAAAAAGCAAAACAAAAAGAAATTTGACTCTTGATGTTAGTTCTCTGACTGGACTACTCACGAAAGCACAATGGGTCTTTCAAACTCTTTCATAAAATATAAATGACTTAAAAAAAAAAATCCAACGGAGACAAACCAGCTAATCACTGATAAAAGTAGTTTATTTTATTAAGGGTAACCCACATCGAGCTTTCTTCTTTTTATGTCTTTGTAACACACAAAAGCCACACAGAATTCCATGCTGTCAAGACCCCATTTGGAGAGGAGGTAGTTACCCAGGAGTGCAAATACATTGAGAAACACAAAGCCATGAGGATTAACAGGACAGTACCATATCCCCATGTCATTCAACAACTTCCCCTTATAAGGGTTTGCTGATCACAGTCTTTTTACTGTAATGGAGCCAACAAGAGGCAGTTACTTAAACTAATGTAGATTTTTTTTTCCAGGAGATTGCAGTTATCTCTACAGAAAGAACATAAGTTGAATGTTTCCAGAATTATCACTAAAACATTTTTTTTTAAATGTCACTTATAAAGATGACGGTTTTATCTCCCTGACAATGAATTAAGGCCTAAGAAGAAAGCAAATTAGAACAGTATTTATATGAGAAAGTTGCTTACTTCTTGAGATCCTATTATCTGTACTACCCTGGAAAATATAGCAATTCAAACCTTACTCACCCACCAGATGAGAAACAAAATAGAACTGTTTACAGAACCTCAGCTCTTGGGGCAGACTGCCTGGGTTCAAATGCCAACTCTGCTACTTGCTACCTGTTGTAGCCTAGGCAATGTATAAAACTTCCTGAGACCCAGTTCTCTCCTTTCTATAAAATGCAGATGACAAGATTCTATCTCAGGTGGAGACAATGTACTTAGCAAAGTGCTCAACACATGGACACGTGGGAACCATGAACAGCATTTTAAGGTGGCCCCTGGTGGATGACTAACCTCTTGGTAAGCAGCCTTTCCCCTGCAAACCCAGCTCACCTACGGTTTGTGGTGGTTCTCACTTTTATTTAGCAATCAGTGCTAGCTACGCATCTATCAAATCAGTTGTTACCACACGTAGCTCATTGCTATGCAAACTGTGTCCAGTCGTTGGGCAAAGTTTGCATGCCCTCTGCTCCCTGATTTTCACCAGTGAAAAACACTAAGCCTGACACATTTAATAATGTCCTCCTTCTCATCATTAAAGGGCACCACACAGCTTAAGCAGACAGGAAACTAGTGCAGCACACAAGCTGTGCAGTTGGCAAATACAGCCATCTTCAACAGCACCCACTCCTACCTGCAGTCTGATAAGGAACATTTTAATGGAGCCAAAACATACATTTCCTTCCTCTATTTCTGCACTTAGCAGACATGAAAGCTGGACAGTCATGTCAGGCATTATGAAATGGCAATAAAGAGATTTCTAAGCTACTACGGCTACCAGAACAGCAGGGCTAAATTTCGCTTACTCACTTTCAACCAAAAGTATGCATCCCTTCAGTTGTGGAAAAGTACAGAGGATTTTAAAACCCTTACTTATTAACTAGAATGTACTCTTCAGTAAAGCTCTCTCTACTGTCACTTAAATAGTCCGCAAAATTTAGGCAGACATTACTTTTAAGAATCCAACTATATCCTTCAAAGGATTTGTAAAGTTGCTGATAGACATAAGGTGACATCAGAAAAGTATGTTTGAAAAATGCAATTAGCTAAGGTTTCTAGGAAGCTTTGAAATGTTTTGTTTTTAAGGAAAAAATAGATAAATGTGATTCCTACAAGTAATGAACTGCCCTAGAATCACAGAAGTTCATTAAATAGATCTTCATCTTGATTTTCTCCTTCATGGTTCCATGTCCATACAGATTTGGGAATGCATGATGGCAACAAGCCTTAAGAATTTTCTAGAGCTGTTTAAAATAATATTTAAGTGCTTAACAGAATCATACATTAAAGCAAAGGGACTTTCCAATGTTCAGATAAAAGAAATTTATCTGAAGAAATTTAAGAGAAGCCCAATGATACGGTCTTAAATTTTTTTTAATTAAAAAGAAAAAAAAAAAACTTCAAAATTGTTTCCCAGCTTTTAGGATGAAATTAAAAGTGATTAGTAAAAAAAATCAAACATTCAAAGAAGTCTCAGGTATTCTCGTGCCAACATGAAAAAAATGTCTCAGCAGCTTTTATTCAGTTGTCACTGTACTGGCCATCTCTCAGGGAGACATGGGTATGGAAAAGAGCAAAGGGAAGATCAATATCCTTTCACTGCCATAAACCTGGGCATCCCAAAGCAGCATTAACCATGGTTCTGCTCAGCTCCTGACAAACCCCATTCATCAATACCCTTGTCAGGCCTTTTGAAGGTCTAAATCACCCTTGCTCCCTTAGTAGCAAGTACTGGATCCATTTACAAGTAACCTTCATCCTGAAGCCAGGACATGAGCCACTGTCCCCAAACAGCACAACACAACATTTACGCTGAAGAACATTCAACACGTGGAAATTAAAACTGCACATTTCTGACACATGTCCTTGGAGTCTGACATCGTTATCCTTAATGTTTTAAGGGCACGTTATTTATCACCACGCATCTTTGAAAACTTCATAGTACTTCAGATGTAGTATAAGTAAAGCACAACAAGGCAGTCTAGGTTTTCATTTTTCTACAGACAGTTTTCAAATATACTTTGGCTCCCCTTTGCTTCGGTTTCAACAACTCTGTCCCACTTAGTTAAATGACATTAATCAATAAAAGGGAGGCTTTGAAAGCACAATGCAAAACACAACGTGTTAAGTTGCAACCAGCAGTATCATACTTTAGGAGCAATACATTAGGGCAAACTTCAAGAAATGTCTATTAATTACTGAAACACCAGCTAATCTTTTTTTCTCCTGAAACCTGACAACCCAATTTCACAATTTTCTCAACACCTTAAAGTCCCATGCCTTGCTGACCAAAGCTCTCTTCCCCCATGTGCCAATTTAATGGAACACTTCTGAGAAACTACTGTATCCACGGCATTTATAAAGAGAACAAAAATGATTTGGGTATGCTCTCTCTCTCCTCAGGCTGGCAATGCCACGTGGATTCTGGCACGGGCTGTACTGAAGCCGCAAAGCAAAGGGATCACAAGGCAGGAATGTTTAAATCTAAATGCGTGGAAGTGGAAAGCTGCAGGAAGAAATATAGAAGTCAGTATTTTGAGGAACCAGTAGAATCACTACAGTTAAGGCTGGATGAAAGGCATTTCATAAAGAGGAAAGAACATGAACTAAGGTCACTTTGGGAATGTTCTAGAACTAGTGAGCACTATACTGAGGATAGAATACATGGTATAGTACAGATAAAACTGGTAAATTGAGAGCAGATCGAAGGGTCCTGAATGCCAAGCCAATGATAATAATAAACAAGTTTAGAAGCAAGTACCTATGGCAGTCAAAAGCCACTGATATTGGAACTCAGAGCCAGGTTAAGTATAGAGGAGAAAGCTCTGGAGTAATTTCATTTGGATCAAAAGCTGAAAGTATAAAATCCTCAAAGAAAAGTGCCAAGGTCAAGGCCAGACTGGAACAAGCATGGCAGAGATGCAGTGCCCCAGAAGCCAAGCCAGGAGAGATACGCAAGAGAATGGTTGGCATCATCCAACTCATCTGAGAGATGCAGTCAGATGGAAAGACCACTAGGGCTTGGCTTCCATGAGGCCACTGGTGACTTCAGTACACAGTATCAACAAACAGAGGAGCTTTGGCAGATTTCACTTTGTTGAGAAATGGATATTTACATGAAATGCAACCCAGATTCAGGCATTCAATATTTTCTCCACTCTGATGTTATTTTTATATCCAAGTAGTTTTCTCTTTTATCTGAAAAAGGAGAATGGATTCCATTACCTGGCTTAGAAACATCCTAATTAATAAATCCCAAAGTACAGCATCCTGACTTTGTGCCATGCCATATACAAGAAGAAATCCATCTGGAAATTAATAAAAAGTAATGTTATGTTTTACGTTGTATTTTTCTAAACTGTCAAAGGAGCCATATTCAGTATTATTGTTATCTAAAATCCATCTAGTGTTTAAACCCTAACTTATCTCTCAGCTTCACTAGCTATATATTAGCTACAGAATTGCATTTGGACTTCTCCTAAATTCCAAGAATGCTCAATATACAAGTACAATTGGATTATAATACAAATGGGCATAAGACTACCATTTAGCTACCTCTACAAAATATCCAGGATAGTTTTTGCTCATAAATATGTATCATGAGAACAAGTATAAAATAGTTTAAAGAATATTTAAAAAGGATTTTACCAAAAATAGATTAATACATTAGCATAGATGTGATTCAAGTGTATATTGATGTATCAGAAAAGCAAATCACTTAATAAAAGAAATGAAAAAAATAAAATACAACTCATCTTATTTATACCTTATCTGACCTGTTTTAAAAGCCAACAAAAAAGTACTTTCGCCAGAAACATTTAGTCTTATTTTGATCTGCAATGCCAAGAGGACATGGCAAGGTTTCAATCCCCTAAAGTCAGAGAAGAAAAAGAGATATCTGGTACATAGGGGGAGAATCAAGTAGAAAAATAAATTCCAAAACAACATTAAGAAAATTGTTAAGAAAAATTGGGGAGAGGTAGACATTCCTGGCATTTCCTCTAATTCTATCAGGTATATATCCGTTGGTTAATTATACTTCATAGTCAGGGTAAAAAATAAATTCAACTGTATCAACATAATAGAGGAAAAGAAGGGGAAAAAGTAGATAGTTATGTAATATTAATGGGAGTTTTCAGCCTTTCTTCATATCATATGCTCACCACACCAGGAAGAAGATTTTATGTGAGATAATCAGAGAAACAGTCAAACGGTTCCTTAACCCACTTTAGAGGAATTGTTTTTTAATTTTAAAGATCATTCCATTAGTTTCTGATTTAATTGATTATTTGTAATTAAATGGATATGATTATTTTTCAGAAGCAAACTGCTTCATTTTAAAGGAATAACTATTTACGAGCTATTTATAAAGGCTTTTCACCTGAAAGAAATATTTACGAAATCAAACAACCAAATCAAAAAAAATAAAAATAAAAAACAGAGAGAGAAGGCTGCCCAAGGGCTAAGAGACAGAGAGGAAAACCCATGCAAATGAAAGTATGTTATCTTCTTCACCTGCAATACAGGATGAAGTGGGTTCAACCAACTCCTTTCCGCATGGCATTCACATTTCTTTAAAACCCAGAAATGGAAATAGCAGTGGCACTAGGGTTGTACATTGTAAATTTTGTAAATTTCACTTATGGGGTGGGGGTTTGCATTTACCTTTAGATGATACAATATAACTATTAGGACTGAAAGATAAGATGAAAAAAGGACTTTAAGTAAAATACCTCAGAAGTCTAAGAAGATAAGGAATTCTTCCTATCTTTCCAGTGTGACAAGGTAAACGATTAAAATTAGATTAACTATAGTCAATATAGAAACATTAATTGTATCCTGGTTATACAGTGGGGTCATGGCTAAAAAGGGAAAGTTGAGAAATTCTAGAAGAAAAATAAATGCATTAAATTTATATTTTAAAATACTTCATAGCTATTTATCATTCAAAAGACAGGATTAAAAGGACAAGCATTTAAAATAAATGTTCTTTTATTATCCTTTTGTTGTTTTTATAAATGCTGAGGAGTTTATGTAAAATTCTACAAATGCTTTCTCAACCACGTTTTGATAACTAATTGCCCATTTTGGGCCTAATCTCACAGATGCTGCCTCCAGTTTTTCAACCTGCCAACGGGCCTATGGCTGTTATGAATAAAATCCAGTTTCCTGGAAGATTAAAAAAATCTTTAATTCCAATGGATCATTTTTTAAAAAACTGGTCTCTAGATAAATGTTGAAGGTATTTTAAGCTAAAGGGAGAAGAGTAATACAAATAGCTTCTTTTTAATGACCATTTCATAAACAATTTCTCAGCACTGACTAGATTTTATATAAGTGAACCCAAAGAGGCTTCTATTGCTAAGGTGTTTGAAAGAAACATTAAGTCCAAATTTTCTGCAGTAACTCTTTAAACTTCTGAAATAACTTCTAGACTAAACATGTGATTCCCATATCTTCATGTGATATTGATGAAGAAATAATATGAATATCAACCAATTCATTCATCATTGATTTCTCACTGCCTACTAATAAATGATATTTTTAACTCTATTCTCACAAGCATCTGCAAAAGAAAAAATAAAGATTAATGAATTTCAAATATTAGGCAGATTTCCTCAACAAACACCTAAATTGTCTAGGGTTTTATGTATAAATTAGGACGGTGATCACACACTAGTTCTAGTTCAGTCCTTTATCCAAGTAGGGGAAAACAACTTAACGTTATCTTCAATTTTCTCACTTGTAAAATAAGATGATAATGATAAATGGATAGCAGCTCAAGTCCCTTCTATGACTAAAAATAAATATAGCCCTATGGTTTCTCTGGACATACCTGAATTAAAGAAAAACGAACAAAGAAATAAAACCAAACTTGAACAGCAGATTTTAGACTGACCAGCAGAGGAAAGTTCAGCCATGGAGAAAATAATTGTTTCACTGGCCAGTATCTACTCCTCTGTAACAAAAGACTGTTAAAAGAATCTCAAGCCTAGACCTATATTTTTCCTTTTGTGGGAAGCAGAACATTAGATGCTTATGCACACACAATGTGCCCATCAGCATAACAGGTAAGGGGCCAGATTTTACAGCAAAATCACAGAACTAAGAGAATTCTCTCAGAGGCTACACCATTTGCCTGACACCTGACTTCCTATTAGGTGATTTAATTTATTCTTCTGTTTATTTCCTTTTGTACATGGTTTTATTGGTGTACACTAACAAAATAAAATGTGCACTCTGTTCAACTTAGCTAGCTAATATTTTTACATAACCATCTTTTGTCAAAATAAAGTTGACCAGTTATTTCTACAATAGTGTTTATGCAAATAAACGCCCATTTTCTCCTACATTAGGAAAAGATAAAAGGATGTGCGGAATTTTTCATTTTCATTCTTTTTCTGTATCTAGAGGCTTTGAATTAAATCTAAAAAGACTGTTCTGGCTCTTGTATTATATTCCAAATAGGTAAAATTTTTGAATTATACTTTGAAAATTACACATTAAGCGTGATTTGAAATCATCGGATTATCCTAATTCCACAACTGTTGTGATTACATCAGACCAAAAGTTTTGGCTAAATGTTTGCCTGACATCACAGGAACCAAAAAAGGAGGTGGCTTGTTGAAATGTCCACATTGCTAGCAGTGGGGACACCAAAATACTGTTAAATACACACCAAGAGGAGTGGAATTAACGTGCTCTTTCACAGTCAATTCCACTTTTCAGGGATAGTGAGGGTGTGTTAGGGATACTAAGTTTGAAATTTCTTTAGAGCCTAATGCACTTATTGCAAATGAAAACATATTTTAATAGTCTTTAAGATGTATGTGCAGAGCTGTTACTTCTTTATGGTAGCAGCCTTGTTTGTTTTATGAATAATTTTAATTTAAGAATGCCAACCATCTTAAGCAAAGCAGTCGGGGAAAAAAATGCAGGTGAAATCAGAGAACATTTTCTTTATACTAAAATGTCATTACACTAAAATATGTCAGGTTGAAGTCTCCACTCTACATATATTTAATTTTAACCCTATGCATTGACAGTATTTTATATTTTCTTATTACTTTTGAAGAATTCTGCAGAACTATATTAAACTGATTTCAAAACTAGTTAAAGATTTTTTCTTTTTCCTTCATTCAAATTTTTAGATACAAGATGCATAAGATCTAAATGAGAAACTAAATGTCATGTTAGTTTGCATATTCGTAATTTTAAGTTAACTCTAAAGAATAAATAAGCATATGATTTTTCTAATACCATTCTTTCTTGAAGTAAAAATAAAAGTGTGAAAATGACATATAAAAGAATTTCTCTCTAGTGTCTCCTTAGAAATAACCAAAATATCTCATCACAGAAATGTATGACAGGAGAACTGAAATCACTGATTCTCAATTTCTGCTGCATCAAAGAGTTTCTGAAAAAACAACACAAAAGAAAAACAATAATTAAAAATGAATACAAAATTAATTTGTATTGGAAAATAACAAGAGTTCTGTAATAAGAAAATCCTGAAAAGATGAAACATTTCCACTCCTTTCTGAAAAGCTTTAAGAAACAACAAAACTAAATATTTCAAAATCAATGGACTTCAAGCAATCCAACAGAATTTGGAAAACATTTCTCTAAAAACCAATTCAGAATGCAGGATGTCGATCTGGAAATAATGGAAACATATTTTGTTTTAAAAATCCAAAACTTTTTAAAGACACAAATGCAAGTTAACATCCCAGTGATTAACTCTGGGACTCCTTAGCCAAGAACAACTTTCGGCACTTAAAACATAAAACTGTCAGTTTCCTCTGCTTGGAGACAAAACACACAAAAAGCAAACATTCACTGCTATATTTTCCTAGACATAAAAGATAGAACTAACTTTGATAAAAGGTGATCACTCTGAACATGTCTACTTACTATGATATTCAAGCCGTGGACCCTTAAAGTCAGTTACAAATTCCAAACCTGAGAACTATCCTTAGTAGATGGCTCCTATATTCTACTTTACTCCCGAACCCTGATGAAAACACAGTCATTTACTGAGCTACACTAGGCTCCATGCGCAAATAGGTTAAGCAGCCTGTGCTTGCTATTACTGAATAAAAACTACCATGATATTCAAGCCGTGGACCCTTAAAGTCAGTTACAAATTCCAAACCTGAGAACTATCCTTAATAGATGGCTCCTATATTCTACTTTACTCCCGAACCTTGATGAAAACACAATCATTTACTGAGCTACACTAGGCTCCATGCGCAAATAGGTTAAGCAGCCTGTGCTTGCTATTACTGAATAAAAACTACCATCAACAAGTAAAACTCTTTACCAAGGACCTCAGAGGGTTGATAACATGATATTTGGCATTTTACTTCTAAAATATACGGAGAGTGAGAATCTGAGAATCTTTTAAGTACTCTTCTTACCTAAATCAAGATAATATGCATTTCAAGCATCATCCATGATCAAATGGTCAAATTCATATTTATAAACTTGGCATACAGTTTGGTGGAAGTACTGAGTAAAATTGTCTTAATCTTTTTGCCAGGAATATGCTACAGTGGGTGCTTATAATTGTTTCCAAATTATACCACAACTTTATTTCATTTCATTCAATGCATTTCCTCATGGAGATGAAATAGCAAAGGACTGCTCAAAAGCAAACAATAAAATTAAATTATTATTTTACTGAGTATGAGTTTCTTCCTTTTCTTATACTTGTGCCCCCAAATATAAATATTATAAAGAAGTACAGGTAAAAAATCCTATAGCCGGCTCATTTTTCCACTGAAAGGGTAAATCCTTACTCTTCCAGAAACTGAAATATTAGATCCTCAACTGTGTGGGGGCGGGGTGGGAGTTGGAAATGGTAATAAAGCCTGGCAGAATAATTCAGAGGAAGCATGCTTGATCTCAGCATAATTTTCTTTAGCATCCTAAAATCAACGACATCATGCGGCCCATGATCTCTGCTTACTCTTCTGAAAACCATCCAGAGATTTTCAAAAAAGAATTCTACTTTCCAAATGCCAAATTAACTTACAGAACCTTCCACTCCTGAAGGAAAACAGCACAGTAGCACACCAGAAGCTGGAGAATGCTTTTTGTCACGCAAAGCCGGAACTGATGAGTGTGACCCCAATGGGGTTTATCTAAAATTCCCAAGTACCACAGGCGAAGAGGTCAAAGTTTTCTATGTCAAAAACATATAAATAAATAAAGCCATATACAGCAGTTCCTTATGTTATTATGGATTGTATAGTATCATAGTCCCCCTTCTGTTCATATATATATATATATATATATATATATTTTTTTTTATATCTTTTTAGAAAGAACTACTAAAAATGGGAAAAACAAAAGGAGAAAAACCTGTTTACAACAATATCTACTCCCGATTTTCCACTTCTAATCATTATCGGTCTCATTTTGAAAATTTTAGTATTGCCATTGTTTACACTGAATTACTCAGGGAGTGAGGCGCATGTATATTCATAATGAAATGTTAAGAATGATATATTGAATTGTTCCCGGAAAAAAAAGTGCATGAGGTGTGTATACAAATGTACACAAATATATGTAACACTAAAGAGTTAAATGTTTGACGAAGTGAATAGGCTTACTCAGGGAGTGAGGCGCATGTATATTCATAATGAAATGTTAAGAATGATATATTGAATTATTCCCGGAAAAAAAAGTGCATGAGGTGTGTATACAAATGTACACAAATATATGTAACACTAAAGAGTTAAATGTTTGATGAAGTGAATAGGTAAGATCATGTACACCCATTTGCACCTAAAATGTGTACATTATGATTTTCTACTACTGGCCTAAAATCTTCTAAGTGAGTCATTTTACTTAAAGCTTATCAAAGAACAAAGAAAAAGTAAATGTGTTGTAAATGAATTGGGGCATTCTTTCAACAACATAAATTGTCTTAAGAATGGGATATTTATATATAGAATTAACAGTGATGGGATAGAGAGTAAAATAAACATTTTATTGCAATTGAGGTTTAGATGACAGTGAGTTTCTTATAGTAATTTACTACATCTTACATCCAGAGAATATAATGCAAACTCATTCTGAATACAAAGCAGAAACATCTTTTACTGTTTACTTATAAATGACAGAAAATAATATTACATTTTAGTCCCTGAATGTATAAATGTTTACACTGGCTACTTATACCTAAATTATTTTCTAAAACAGTTTCCTAAGTTTGCAGAGCTGATGAGCAAATTTTGCAAGTCTTTAAAAAAGGTATACTTCCAATAAGTTAAAGACAGTCTTAAACATAAATATTCATGAATAAGTATTTTATGAATTTAAATCTATTAACATAAAAATTCAGTAGCCACATATAGAAGAGTCATATGATTTTAAAAGATCTCAAGGGTATATCAAGAAATAATTGATAAAGAATTATTAATCATCAACACTTAGACTAATATGTATTGACAAAATTTGGTAATATGAGCCTTGATTAAAATTAATACATATATGACCAGTCTTAACTTCCATCCATTGAATGGTATCTTTCAAAGTGAGCTAAATTTCTTTCAAAAATATTTAATGGCATCAAAAAGTAAAGCAAAAATAAATGCCAAACTCTCTTTTAGGAACTTTTATATGTTCAGAACTACTTAATGGTATTGAGGGAAAAACAGGCTGATGCATGAGTACTTATTTCTACTACATGCAAAGCTAAACATGATGTGTGGATAATGACATCACAGAGTAAGCACAAGTAAAATTTGGTTTTTAATCGGTTTTGCCAATCTTGCTTGCATTTAGGAACCAAAATTATTATTAAATTAACCCTCAAATAGGTGTTAGAATGCATTAAGTAATTAAAATGGACATTTACAAAGACTAAAGTCATTTCAAGAAATATGTAATATGTTAAAATTCCATGTAGTGCCTGTAATGCAAAAACATTCAATACTAGTGAGAATACAGGCATGTGCACGTACATGTACACACTCAGTCAATATGAAGTAACAAATTCATACGCTGCACTTGTGCATAGCTAAGAGAGGGAAAAAAAGCTAAAACTAGATTAGTAATGCTTGATCCTCTACACATGAAGAGTATCATATAATAGAGAAATTAGATTCCACAAACTAACTTCTGCCATATATATTTACACTATTTATAGATATATCTGATCTCCTATATAACACATGGAGAAATTGAAATAGTGACTCACAAGAATTCGTGGAAAGCCATATTGTAGAATTGAAACAAGAAACACATGTTATACGTATTACAAATGTTTACTGATTTGAAATCTTCGTACATTCTGTACAGATTCTACAAGTAAAAACAGCTCTGAGGCGAAATCCTTTTCATTTCTCTTTTTCTGTAGCTAAGAAATTTTTAGTGCTTAAATAGTAGTCGTGGTGTTATCTATCATCCTGTATTGAGTTCATTCCTCATTATAATAATACCCAATTTAATAATATAATAATATTAATGGTTTTTTAAAGCTTGGGATATGTACATTAGATAACTGAAATGTTTATTATTCTTTATAATACTATACTACTCACTATCATGAATACAAAGTAGTTAACAGATAAAACAATTATTAATGCAAATAAGAACCATGCCCTTCAAATAAAAAAAGAAACAGAAAATAAACTGTGGACACTTGTATATTTCTTTTTAATATTATCTACTATAGAAGGCTTAAATCGGTGACAATGAATCATTTGTTTATTCAAGTGTTAAATAAATTGAATGTATAAGTTAACTTTGGACTTACTCAAAAGTGTGTGGAATATTTTCCAAAGCCTATTTTGACTGTGTCAATTACCTAGATACCAAAGTTGTTGCATTGTGTTGCTTGATGAAATAGGACATACAGCAACCCTCAAAACCAGTATTACAAGCCTGGCAAATAGCATCACATTTGGGTGACGCACAGAATCCATCACCCAAGGGAAAAACATATTGGGTCACAGTACGGAGTCTTTACATGTTCTATATTATTTCTACATAACGTTTTGAGATGGTAGAATTTTAAACTATAAAGAGCTAGCCCATAAATGATATATTCAGAAGAAGCACTATCACTTAACTGCTCTTCTCAACAAAAATGAGACTTTTTAAAAATGATCTCAGGAGCAGTTCTTAAAATACAATGAAAGGTGGCATTTTGATTTATAGCTTTTTTCATTTTTAAAAATTTCTTATTAAATTCAGAGAAGATATATGTATTATGATAACGATGGATTCATTATGTGTAAACTCCATATTCATTTCAAACTTCTAGACTTTATAAAGAAGGTCATGTAGCTTCTGAAAAGATTCATGTTTAAAGCGTAGTTAATGGTTTAGCGTATTAAATTCCACCACCAAGGTGTATCTAAGTATTATCAGTCCACATGCATTACATACATAAAACATACATTAGCATGCACATATATCAGCAATAATTTAAACACAGTATAGTTATACTTCAAGCATTTGCAGGCATTTATACTGCCAGAATTCCTTTAATTTTATAGGTATCCTACTACTAACTACCCCAAAATGACATAAATCAAAATGTGTTACCTTTGTTCAAACAATACTGCTGCTCATTATACAACAGAAAGTGTCATCCTTAATCTCTCAGGAACCAAGATAGTGGTGGACTCTTGGAGCAGAGGTGGTGCAGAATGGTTTGAGGCAAAACCGAAACATATTGTTTAAGTAAACCTTATAAGGGGGGGGGATCATATGCGCAATTGATGGATTTTTTTTTTTTTTTTGTATCATCTTCCACAAAGGCTCTCCCAACCCCTCCCCACCACTTAACAGTAAACAAACTGCTTATATTAAAGGACTGCACCTCTAAACACCTCCCTCTGCCTTTTTCCCTTCTTGCTAAACTTCATCACTTTTCCCTCAATTTTGAAGTAACAAACCAACATTCATTAAGTAAAAATCTGATATAAATACCCATAACTTGAAATTTGTTTGAAAACTTTGTTTTAAAAAAAAAATCAAGACTTACTCCCAGAAACTTCCATTATGCTGGTGTGTACAATGTATAGCTTAAGTTTCTAAAGTTTTGCCTGACAAATCTTTAAATAAAGGAGCAGTTAGCAAAGAAGAAATGCCTCTGATTTGAACTAAAGTCCATAGCTCTCACAAGAAAAATTAAGAAAACACATAAAGTAAAACTGTCAAATGTCTAAGCAGAGAACACTTCAACAGCCCCGAATATGTGAAATGCTTTTTATGATAATTATAAATGCCTTAAAGGACGTTACTCTCTCTGTGCGACACTTAATTTTAAATATGTATTATTCCTTAAATGCACTCTGCGTAGAGAAGAAAAAAAATAACTATCAGGAATGAATCTGGGGTTAAAAGCAAAGTAACCATAAGATTTAACGATTCACATCAGAAATGTCATTACTCGGTTCTGACCCACCAGTGGGGCAGAGAGCCCCACTTCTGGGTGGAATGTCTTCCACCGAGGAAGGAAATATTGGCACAAGTCTTTTTGCCCCCTGAAAAGATTTTCCTACTTGTCAACTTCTAAAGTTGCCCTGATGTCAATCAACATCACCAAAATGTCCCAGCTAGAGAAAGTTTTGTTTCCCTGTGCAAGGTCAGAAAGAGAGAAAATGACTTTAAAAAAAAAAAAAAACTAAAACTACTGTGTGATAAATAGGGTTAAAAAAAATTCATCTAAAAATGTAAGGAAAAAAAGAACCACCGGTAGTTAACACACTGACCCTTAAAACTAAACCTTTCAATCTAAAAATGCATTTTTGTCAAGTTTCATCTATTTTCCTTCCTCCGCACATAAAAATGATTAATGTCACAATTAAACTTCCACATTTTAGGCTCTCACTAACAGGTGTAGCATTCTTTATATAAACATATTCATTGACCTGTTACTATTGATAACCTTAATTAATTAATCTTGATTGAAACAAAAACAATTTTTTTTTCCAAATAAGAAATAAGGCAACGCAAATACCCACTCTCCCCCAAACCCAAAAACTGTTTAAGTTACTGTAACCTGAAATGCACCAGCCATCACAAAGAGCAATTGGAAAAATCCAGCAGTCCTCAGCAGGAAAGATTTTTAATAACAGATTGAAAAACAAGAATAAAAATAACTGCATCAACAGAGCCTTTCTTCCTCAGGCCACAAGCCCGTTCTTACTTGAACTTTTTTTTTTTTTTAAAAAATGGCATTTTGGCCACTAAAACCAATCCAGAACATTATTAAAAGTTAAAAGCTACCAATTACTTCTGTCTGTTCTTTTAAAGCAAAGTTTGGCATTACGTCAGTTGGTTTAAAGAAAACAAGAAAGAGAGAGAGAAAGAGTAGGAGAGAAAGTTTCCTGCTTGTATAAACTAAACCACCAGGGAAGGTGTCTAGCCACTTGTAAAGTATTTACTGCAGGTTTTTAAAGAGCTAGAAACATTTTAAAAATTAAAAGTTTTTAAAATTATTTTCAATGAAACATACTTAAGAACGACAAACATATCCTTAATGTCTTCTTCGGGGTATTTTAATGTTATTTGTGTTTCAATTATAGCTTTGAATCAGAAAATGATTTCCAATGATGCTTCGAATTTGAAGTAGATAGATAATTTCATCTTTGTTTTTGCTACTTGGATTTGAGCTCTTGGGGAAAAAAGTGGAAAAACAAAAAGTAGACATTGCTACTATAATAGCTACTATAGCTGCAGCGACTAGTCAGGCTTCTTCATCTAACTCTTAATAATTTAAATAATTTTTGCCCATAGATCCTACTGCAAATTCAGTAAAGGAGTTTCCTTAAGCCCAAAGATCTCTTTCTAACCTAAATCAAGTTCTACATTATTATATCCATCAGAGAACCAAATCAAAGACCAACAAATTCAGTTCTCAGGGATTTGAGAACCACTGAGTAATAAGATAACTCAAAAGGTGACCATAATGGTAACATTAAAGAAGCTATTTATCAAGGTCATATATAATTAATAGAATATTCTATACAAAAAACAAGTGGCTTCAGGTCACTTATATTTGACGATAAATTTTTAAAAGTGGTTATTCCCTCTGCCGCACTGTTTGCTACTGAACAGTAGTATAAAACAACACTTGGTATTTTAGCATATTTCCTTTAATCCACTGGTTAAAGCTTTTAGAGGACAAATATTTTGGTAATTGTAAAAAACTGCTCAATTTTTTAAATATAAATAATTGCAAAGTGCTTTAGTCTTTTCTATACATGACAATTACAAGTACCCTTAGAGAATTAGATTAAATTTCTACTTGACAAAGTCTAGAAGATCATCTTTATATTATTTCTAAGGGGGACCCTAAAATTCATAAATCATAACTATTGTAGTAACAAAGAATTCACTTCTTTCCATATGATATCAAAAGATATACATGGTTATCACATAGATAAGTAAAACTAAGTTTAGATATGCTGTCATTAATTTCCCTCAAATTTCAATAAATAGTAAATAAGGAAGATAAATGAGTAACCAAGACTCAGAATTAGTTTATCAATGATATTAGTAGCCATAATCAGCAAAAGAGGGAGAAAAGAAAACCTCTGTTACCTGAAAGCTTGACCAAGGATAAACAACAGAAAACAAGCCCATAAAACCTGCCTGCTTTTATCAAATTGATTGTAACTTGTGAGGTGAAATATTTGGGACAGAACTGTCTGAGTTTATAGTTTTCTATGCCTGCCAAAAACAGATTCAGACTACCACACTAGCTGTCCTGTGGAAACTAAATTAAGCAAAGGCAAATACCAACTGGAGAGCTGTCAGTCTGTTGAATGAATGGCTTCATTTTACACACAAGAAAATATCTTAATAAGAATATGTTTTAATGTGAGCCAGTCATTTTAAGTACATCACTTGTTACAAAAATAATAGTTTTCCCTTTAAATCAATTATAGACACCTGCCCATAACTTTCTTAAAGTCTATCTTGTTTTACACACAAGAGCATAGTGTTGCTACATTATTGTTTGTTATCAAAAGGGGTTACTGAGGTGAAAAAATAATAATTTTTAAGTACATGTATTATGAAAAATGTTTAAAGGCCAGTGATCATTATTTATCCCAATTTCAAATTTGAAATAAAGTTCTAGTTCAACGACAATTTGTAAGTCCCTTTAAAACTTTCAGTAATGTTTATTTACTTCAACAAAGAAGGTAGGGCAAGAATTTATTAAAACCTAACACCCTTTGGTTTGCTTTCTTAATAAAAATGTGCAGATCATTAACTGCAAATTGTGCTTTCAATCTCTGTACACACACACACACACACACACATCTAATAATAATAATGATGATGATGATGATGATGATGATGATGATGATGATGATGATGATGATGATGATGATGATGATGATGATGATGATGATGATGATGATGATGATGATGATGATGATGATGATGATGATGATGATGATGATGATGATGATGATGATGATGATGATGATGATGATGATGATGATGATGATGATGATGATGATGATGATGATGATGATGATGATGATGATGATGATGATGATGATGATGATGATGATGATGATGATGATGATGATGATGATGATGATGATGATGATGATGATGATGATGATGATGATGATGATGATGATGATGATGATGATGATGATGATGATGATGATGATGATGATGATGATGATGATGATGATGATGATGATGATGATGATGATGATGATGATGATAATAGAAACATCATTGAAATACTGGCATCTTAAAAGCAGCATTTCCACAGATGCATTCATTTCCCTGTTTTGAAGTTTTTCCTTATGAATGAGGATTTCCTTATGTGTATTAGAGATGTCTACACAGAAATCAAAATAAACTCAGGAGTCGTAAACGACTTAAAAGAAAAGTAAAAAATAATAACAAAAATATGGTAGGGGCATGTGTAACTCACTCATGATTAGCACACTAATTTGCAACCTAAGTTCTTTTAAGTATGTAGAAAATCTTATAAAATGATTTAAAATATTAGTAATCAAAATGCTGAGAACTAACATCTACTCAGACTTCACAGCTTATACAACACTTTTTCCCTTACCTTTTGTTACCTTTAAGAGACAAAGAATAAAACCTAAATACCAGCACAGACCCTTATAGCATCTAGAATTTAAAGGCGTGACAAACTTTTTAAGAAATTGCTATGTTCCATCATTTATTTGGAGAGTGTCAGACTTAGTTATTATGTGTATAAAAGTACTCTACACATATATATCCTAACATATAACAGATATCCCAGGAAGTCATAAACATAAGCTCGCCGAAGGTAAATAATACTTTGCCAACAGGGTACCAATGAAGCCTCACATTTAGAGAAATCAAGTCACAATGTTGACATTTAAACTCTATTTCCCCATCAGGAGTTTTATTTTCACATTATTAATATCCAGAAATAATCGTCGCACTTTAGGAAGTTAGGGGCCCTTTATATTTAACTGAATCTAGAGATGTTTTTATCCAAGGGTACAGCTTTAAAAGGAAGTTATGAAATCTAAGGAGAGATAAACTCTAAGAATGATATGTCTGACTTGTTAAGATGAAGCACATCCTTAATAAACTTTCACTTAAAGGTAAAAAAAAAAAATCCTCAAAATGTTGGTATCATTTCCAGACTGTCCTGTCAGCATCACAACTTACAGGAAACGCTTCATCTTCCCATACAAACCCTGTATTTATTCATAACCCTAGCATACTTGGGGAAAGAAAAAAAAAAGCCCACACGATTTTATATCTTGTTTGCTTTTTTACATTAACGGGTGGAATATCCGAGAAAGCTAAGCAAATGAGCGGCATGTAAGAAACTTCACAAGAGTGAGCTCAGAAACTTTTATTCTCATTTTGTCCACGTCAAGAACTGGCTGCCCGCATTACTTTCCTATGCTGTCCTCTACATTTTTAACTCTGGCAGCCTTTTCTAAATGATCAACTTTTCCTAAAACCAGCAGGAAAGTAACATGATGCCAGCAAGATCCATAGGTTTAGCTCCAGAGCTGGAGGACTTTGAAGAATTGTTGGAAGCTTCCTATTTTATTTTTTGCTTTGAGCAATCAAATTTTAGCCAACAACCAGGCCTAGAGCTATCATTTCTTTGTAATTTTGTCTCAGGTCCTATCTGAATTTTCCCTTTGTACTTATTATCTCTCTCAGACCCTTTCCTGTTCACCTGGTGCGTTTATAAAAGTTCAGTGAATCTACCAAAGTTCAAACGAATTGGCCTAACTTGTCTCCGATTTAACTTCTCCGCTAAGCTTCTCACTTCACTTACCTCGCTTAAACTCTAGCCGTGATTTTCCAAAATAGGATAAGGATGCACATTCTATCATAATTTTGATTCATCATTAAGATCCATCGCTCTTACTCAAAAATTTTCAAAGTACCAATTCTGAGGCCTAAAAAAATATGGGGAAGTCAAGCAGGTCCTAAAATTTAATAAGTCCAAGATTCCCTCTGAAACCCACCAGTCCTTCTCGCCCTCTAACTTAAATTGCTTTAGAGTCCTAGGGCCATAAAAACAGTTACTGACTTCCCTGGGGAAAGGGGGAAATACCAGCATCTCAGACAGGTACTAACAAAAAAGCTTTCCCAGCCACCAAAACAGCTTTGCACTTCAAACAGCTTCCACCTCCGCCTCACCCCCAAATTACTCCTAGGGTCCTATAATCCTGGACTTATTAGGAGGGACAGCGGTGTTTGCCTTGGCCTTTCCAGGATACGTTTCTCTAGAACCCAAACAGGAACTAGACAGAAGGCAAAGCGCCTGTCCGCCGGGATGTCCCACCGCTGTCAGGCATTTAATCACCGGCCAGTGTCCCCTGACCCGTGCGACACATGGCGCATCAACCGCACCGCAGAGGAAGTCTGTCCCTTCCTCAGCCTCTACGGAAGCTCCTCGGTTGCAAGGCCCTGCCACATGGCACGGACAGGGCACAGACCCCTGGCGAAGCTGCCCTAAGCCGCTCAGAGGTGGGTGCATCAGGGGATGCGACACCCTACTTCTCGAGCCCAGCTGGGCCTTTAAGGGAAAAAAGTTTGAAGCCTGGCTTTGCAAACTCTTCAAAGCCAACGCCAGTCCTGTGCTCTTTTCTCACTTCGGGGACCACGAAGGCCCCTCTGGGAGACCCTCCCGACCCTCCCAAGTTCGCCCAACTTACTATACTCGGCATGCTGATGCCTAGTCTGCTCCCCGCTTGTCAGGAACCCCCAGAAAACTTGCAGCAGCGGCGGCGGCCCCTCGGGTCCAACCACCTCCAGCTCCTCCGCTGCGCCCGGTAGGAGAGAATTAAAATCAGCCAGAAAGAGACAGCGAGGGGGAGCGGGGCTGCGAGGGGGAGGGGGCACCGGCCCGAAACTTCTTTTTTTGGCAAATGGGGATTTGTTTTTCCTCCTCCCCGGCGGCTGAACTTGACCCTCCTGACTCCAGGGGCTACTGCAGTTTGAAGTCGCTTGTTTCCGAGGCTCAGATGCCTGAGACCCACCAAAAGGAGCAGAGGAAGCGGGGAAAAGGGGAGCAGAAGAAAGAAAGAAAGAAATCACACGCGCAAAAAGGAAGAAAGAAAATGCATGTGAAACCCGAGAAGCCTGCGCTTGGCTTTCTGCACACTCTCCCTCGGCCTTTTTTTTTTTTTTTTTTTGCAAAGAA